>NW_027440541.1:0-87344 GCF_031893055.1 Leptodactylus fuscus
TGAATATAATAGCTCTATATACTGTACCCTGAATATATTAGCTCTATATACTGTACTCTGAATATAATAGCTGTATATACTGTACCCTGAATATAATAGCTCTATATACTGTACTCTGAATATAATAGCTCTATATACTGTACCCTGAATATAATAGCTCTATATACTGTACCCTGAATATAATAGCTCTATATACTGTACCCTGAATATAATAGCTCTATATACTGCACCCTGAATATAATAGCTCTATATACTGTACCCTGAATATAATAGCTCTATATACTGTACCCTGAATATAATAGCTCTATATACTGTACCCTGAATATAATAGCTCTATATACTGTACCCTGAATGTAATAGCTCTATATACTGTACCCTGAATATAATAGCTCTATATACTGTACCCTGAATATATTAGCTCTATATACTGTACCCTGAATATAATAGCTCTATATACTGTAGCCCTAAATATAATAGCTCTATATACTGTACCCTGAATATAATAGCTCTATATACTGTACCCTGAATATAATAGCTATATATACTGTACCCTGAATATAATAGCTCTATATACTGTACCCTGAATATAATAGCTCTATATACTGTACCCTGAATATAATAGCTCTATATACTGTACCCTGAATATATTAGCTCTATATACTGTACCCTGAATATAATAGCTGTATATACTGTACCCTGAATATAATAGCTCTATATACTGTACTCTGAATATAATAGCTCTATATACTGTACTCTGAATATAATAGCTCTATATACTGTACCCTGAATATAATAGCTATATATACTGTACCCTGAATATAATAGCTCTATATACTGTACCCTGAATATAATAGCTCTATATACTGCACCCTGAATATAATAGCTCTGTATACTGTACCCTGAATATAATAGCTCTATATACTGTACCCTGAATATAATAGCTCTATATACTGCACCCTGAATATAATAGCTCTATATACTGTACCCTGAATATAATAGCTCTATATACTGTACCCTGAATATAATAGCTCTATATACTGTACCCTGAATATAATAGCTCTATATACTGTACTCTGAATATAATAGCTATATATACTGTACTCCTGAATATAATAGCTCTATATACTGTACCCTGAATATAATAGCTCTATATACTGTACCCTGAATATAATAGCTCTATATACTGTACCCTGAATATATTAGCTCTATATACTGTACTCTGAATATAATAGCTGTATATACTGTACCCTGAATATAATAGCTCTATATACTGTACTCTGAATATAATAGCTCTATATACTGTACCCTGAATATAATAGCTCTATATACTGTACCCTGAATATAATAGCTCTATATACTGTACCCTGAATATAATAGCTCTATATACTGCACCCTGAATATAATAGCTCTATATACTGTACTCTGAATATAATAGCTCTATATACTGTACCCTGAATATAATAGCTCTATATACTGTACCCTGAATATAATAGCTCTATATACTGTACCCTAAATATAATAGCTCTATATACTGTACCCTGAATATAATAGCTCTATATACTGTACCCTGAATATATTAGCTCTATATACTGTACCCTGAATATAATAGCTCTATATACTGTAGCCCTAAATATAATAGCTCTATATACTGTACCCTGAATATAATAGCTCTATATACTGTACCCTGAATATAATAGCTATATATACTGTACCCTGAATATAATAGCTCTATATACTGTACCCTGAATATAATAGCTCTATATACTGTACCCTGAATATAATAGCTCTATATACTGTACCCTGAATATATTAGCTCTATATACTGTACCCTGAATATAATAGCTGTATATACTGTACCCCTGAATATAATAGCTCTATATACTGTACTCTGAATATAATATCTCTATATACTGTACCCTGAATATAATAGCTCTATATACTGTACCCTGAATATAATAGCTATATATACTGTACCCTGAATATAATAGCTCTATATACTGTACCCTGAATATAATAGCTCTATATACTGCACCCTGAATATAATAGCTCTGTATACTGTACCCTGAATATAATAGCTCTATATACTGTACCCTGAATATAATAGCTCTATATACTGTACCCTGAATATAATAGCTCTATATACTGTACCCTGAATATAATAGCTCTATATACTGTACCCTGAATATAATAGCTCTATATACTGTACCCTGAATATAATAGCTCTATATACTGTACCCTGAATATAATAGCTCTATATACTGTACCCTGAATATAATAGCTCTATATACTGTACCCTGAATATAATAGCTATATATACTGTACCCTGAATATAATAGCTGTATATACTGTACCCTGAATATAATAGCTCTATATACTGTACTCTGTATATAGTCTCCGCTCTATATACTGTACCCTGAATATAATAGCTCTATATACTGCACCCTGAATATAATAGCTCTATATACTGTACCCTGAATATAATAGCTCTATATACTGTACCCTGAATATAATAGCTCTATATACTGAACCCTGAATATAATAGCTGTATATACTGTACCCTGAATATAATAGCTCTATATACTGTACTCTGTATATAGTCTCCGCTCTATATACTGTACCCTGAATATAATAGCTCTATATACTGCACCCTGAATATAATAGCTCTATATACTGTACCCTGAATATAATAGCTCTATATACTGTACCCTGAATATAATAGCTCTATATACTGAACCCTGAATATAATAGCTCTATATACTGTACCCCTGAATATAATAGCTCTATATACTGTACCCTGAATATAATAGCTCTATATACTGAACCCTGAATATAATAGCTCTATATACTGTACCCTGAATATAATAGCTATATATACTGTACCCTGAATATAATAGCTCTATATACTGTACCCTGAAAATAATAGCTCTATATACTGTACCCTGAATATAATAGCTCTATATACTGTACCCTGAATATAATAGCTATATATACTGTACCCCTGAATATAATAGCTCTATATACTGTACCCTGAATATAATAGCTCTATATACTGTACCCCTGAATATAATAGCTCTATATACTGTACCCTGAATATAATAGCTGTATATACTGTACCCTGAATATAATAGCTCTATATACTGAACCCTGAATATAATAGCTCTATATACTGTACCCTGAATATAATAGCTCTATCTACTGCACCCTGAATATAATAGCTCTATATACTGTACCCTGAATATAATAGCTCTATATACTGTACCCTGAATATAATAGCTCTATATACTGAACCCTGAATATAATAGCTCTATATACTGTACCCTGAATATAATAGCTCTATATACTGTACTCTGAATATAATAGCTATATATACTGTACTCCTGAATATAATAGCTGTATATACTGTAGCCCTAAATATAATAGCTCTATATACTGTACCCTGAATATAATAGCTCTATATACTGCACCCTTAATATAATAGCTCTATATACTGTAGCCCTAAATATAATAGCTCTATATACTGTACTCTGAATATAATAGCTCTATATACTGTACCCTGAATATAATAGCTGTATATACTGTACCCTGAATATAATAGCTCTATATACTGTACCCTGAATATAATAGCTCTATATACTGTACCCTGAATATAATAGCTCTATATACTGTACCCCTGAATATAATAGCTCTATATACTGAACCCTGAATATAATAGCTCTATATACTGTACCCTGAATATAATAGCTCTATATACTGTACCCTGAATATAATAGCTCTATATACTGTACCCCTGAATATAATAGCTCTATATACTGAACCCTGAATATAATAGCTCTATATACTGTACCCTGAATATAATAGCTCTATATACTGTACCCTGAATATATTAGCTCTATATACTGTACCCTGAATATAATAGCTCTATATACTGTACCCTGAATATAATAGCTCTATATACTGTACTCTGAATATAATAGCTCTATATACTGTACCCTGAATATAATAGCTCTATATACTGTACCCTGAATATAATAGCTCTATATACTGTACCCTGAATATAATAGCTCTATATACTGTACCCTGAATATAATAGCTCTATATACTGTACCCTGAATATATTAGCTCTATATACTGTACCCTGAATATAATAGCTCTATATACTGTACCCTGAATATAATAGCTCTATATACTGCACCCTGAATATAATAGCTCTATATACTGTACCCTGAATATAATAGCTGTATATACTGTACCCTGAATATAATAGCTCTATATACTGTACCCTGAATATAATAGCTCTATATACTGCACCCTGAATATAATAGCTGTATATACTGTACCCTGAATATAAGAGCTCTATATACTGCACCCTGAATATAATAGCTCTATATACCGTACCCCTGAATATAATAGCTCTATATACTGTACCCTGAATATAATAGCTCTATATACTGTACCCTGAATATAATAGCTCTATATACTGTACCCTGAATATAATAGCTCTATATACTGTACCCTGAATATAATAGCTCTATATACTGTACCCTGAATATAATAGCTCTATATACTGTACCCCTAAATATAATAGCTCTATATACTGTACCCTGAATATAAGAGCTCTATATACTGTACCCTGAATATAATAGCTCTATATACTGTAGCCCTAAATATAATAGCTCTATATACTGTACCCTGAATATAATAGCTCTATATACTGTACCCTAAATATAATAGCTATATATACTGTACCCTGAATATAATAGCTCTATATACTGTACCCTGAATATAATAGCTCTATATACTGTACCCTGAATATAATAGCTCTATATACTGTACCCTGAATATAATAGCTCTATATACTGTACCCTGAATATAATAGCTGTATATACTGTACCCTGAATATAATAGCTCTATATACTGTACCCTGAATATAATAGCTCTATATACTGTACCCTGAATATAATAGCTCTATATACTGTACCCTGAATATAATAGCTTTATATACTGTACCCTGAATATAATAGCTCTATATACTGCACCCTGAATATAATAGCTCTATATACTGTACTCCTGAATATAATAGCTCTATATACTGTACCCTGAATATAATACTAATACCTAATAATAGCTCTATATACTGTACCCTGAATATAATAGCTATATATACTGTACCCCTGAATATAATAGCTCTATATACTGTACTCTGAATATAATAGCTGTATATAATGTACTCTGAATATAATATCTCTATATACTGTACTCTGAATATAATAGCTCTATATACTGTACCCTGAATATAATAGCTCTATATACCGTACCCTGAATATAATAGCTCTATATACTGTACCCTGAATATAATAGCTCTATATACTGTACTCTGAATATAATAGCTCTATATACTGTACCCTGAATATAATAGCTATATATACTGTACCCCTGAATATAATAGCTCTATATACTGTACTCTGAATATAATAGCTGTATATACTGTACTCTGAATATAATAGCTATATATACTGTACTCTGAAAATAATAGCTCTATATACTGTACCCTGAATATAACAGCTCTATATACTCTGTACTCTGAATATAATAGTTGTATATACTGTACTCTGAATATAATAGCTCTATATACTGTACCCTGAATATAATAGCTCTATATACTGCACCCTGAATATAATAGCTCTATATACTGTATCCTGAATATAATAGCTCTATATACTGTACCCTGAATATAATAGCTCTATATACTATACCCTGAATATAATAGCTCACTATATACTGTACTCTGAATATAATAGCTATATATACTGTACTCTGAATATAATAGCTATATATACTGTACCCCTGAATATAATAGCTCTATATACTGTACCCCTGAATATAATAGCTCTCTATATACTGTACCCTGAATATAATAGCTCTATATACTGTACCCTGAATATAATAGCTCTATATACTGTACCCTGAATATAATAGCTGTATATACTGTACTCTGAATATAATAGCTATATATACTGTACCCCTGAATATAATAGCTCTATATACTGTACCCTGAATATAATAGCTCTATATACTGTACCCTGAATATAATAGCTATATATACTGTACCCTGAATATAATAGCTGTATATACTGTACCATGAATATAATAGCTCTATATACTGTACCCTGAATATAATAGCTCTATATACTGTACCCTGAATATATTAGCTCTATATACTGTACTCTGAATATAATAGCTGTATATACTGTACCCTGAATATAATAGCTCTATATACTGTACTCTGAATATAATAGCTCTATATACTGTACCCTGAATATAATAGCTCTATATACTGTACCCTGAATATAATAGCTCTATATACTGTACCCTGAATATAATAGCTCTATATACTGCACCCTGAATATAATAGCTCTATATACTGTACCCTGAATATAATAGCTCTATATACTGTACCCTGAATATAATAGCTCTATATACTGTACCCTGAATATAATAGCTCTATATACTGTACCCTGAATGTAATAGCTCTATATACTGTACCCTGAATATAATAGCTCTATATACTGTACCCTGAATATATTAGCTCTATATACTGTACCCTGAATATAATAGCTCTATATACTGTAGCCCTAAATATAATAGCTCTATATACTGTACCCTGAATATAATAGCTCTATATACTGTACCCTGAATATAATAGCTATATATACTGTACCCTGAATATAATAGCTCTATATACTGTACCCTGAATATAATAGCTCTATATACTGTACCCTGAATATAATAGCTCTATATACTGTACCCTGAATATATTAGCTCTATATACTGTACCCTGAATATAATAGCTGTATATACTGTACCCTGAATATAATAGCTCTATATACTGTACTCTGAATATAATAGCTCTATATACTGTACTCTGAATATAATAGCTCTATATACTGTACCCTGAATATAATAGCTATATATACTGTACCCTGAATATAATAGCTCTATATACTGTACCCTGAATATAATAGCTCTATATACTGCACCCTGAATATAATAGCTCTGTATACTGTACCCTGAATATAATAGCTCTATATACTGTACCCTGAATATAATAGCTCTATATACTGCACCCTGAATATAATAGCTCTATATACTGTACCCTGAATATAATAGCTCTATATACTGTACCCTGAATATAATAGCTCTATATACTGTACCCTGAATATAATAGCTCTATATACTGTACTCTGAATATAATAGCTATATATACTGTACTCCTGAATATAATAGCTCTATACTGTACCCTGAATATAATAGCTCTATATACTGTACCCTGAATATAATAGCTCTATATACTGTACCCTGAATATATTAGCTCTATATACTGTACTCTGAATATAATAGCTGTATATACTGTACCCTGAATATAATAGCTCTATATACTGTACTCTGAATATAATAGCTCTATATACTGTACTCTGAATATAATAGCTCTATATACTGTACCCTGAATATAATAGCTCTATATACTGTACCCTGAATATAATAGCTCTATATACTGTACCCTGAATATAATAGCTCTATATACTGCACCCTGAATATAATAGCTCTATATACTGTACTCTGAATATAATAGCTCTATATACTGTACCCTGAATATAATAGCTCTATATACTGTACCCTGAATATAATAGCTCTATATACTGTACCCTAAATATAATAGCTCTATATACTGTACCCTGAATATAATAGCTCTATATACTGTACCCTGAATATATTAGCTCTATATACTGTACCCTGAATATAATAGCTCTATATACTGTAGCCCTAAATATAATAGCTCTATATACTGTACCCTGAATATAATAGCTCTATATACTGTACCCTGAATATAATAGCTATATATACTGTACCCTGAATATAATAGCTCTATATACTGTACCCTGAATATAATAGCTCTATATACTGTACCCTGAATATAATAGCTCTATATACTGTACCCTGAATATATTAGCTCTATATACTGTACCCTGAATATAATAGCTGTATATACTGTACCCTGAATATAATAGCTCTATATACTGTACTCTGAATATAATATCTCTATATACTGTACCCTGAATATAATAGCTCTATATACTGTACCCTGAATATAATAGCTATATATACTGTACCCTGAATATAATAGCTCTATATACTGTACCCTGAATATAATAGCTCTATATACTGCACCCTGAATATAATAGCTCTGTATACTGTACCCTGAATATAATAGCTCTATATACTGTACCCTGAATATAATAGCTCTATATACTGTACCCTGAATATAATAGCTCTATATACTGTACCCTGAATATAATAGCTCTATATACTGTACCCTGAATATAATAGCTCTATATACTGTACCCTGAATATAATAGCTCTATATACTGTACCCTGAATATAATAGCTCTATATACTGTACCCTGAATATAATAGCTCTATATACTGTACCCTGAATATAATAGCTCTATATACTGTACCCTGAATATAATAGCTATATATACTGTACCCTGAATATAATAGCTGTATATACTGTACCCTGAATATAATAGCTCTATATACTGTACTCTGTATATAGTCTCCGCTCTATATACTGTACCCTGAATATAATAGCTCTATATACTGCACCCTGAATATAATAGCTCTATATACTGTACCCTGAATATAATAGCTCTATATACTGTACCCTGAATATAATAGCTCTATATACTGAACCCTGAATATAATAGCTGTATATACTGTACCCTGAATATAATAGCTCTATATACTGTACTCTGTATATAGTCTCCGCTCTATATACTGTACCCTGAATATAATAGCTCTATATACTGCACCCTGAATATAATAGCTCTATATACTGTACCCTGAATATAATAGCTCTATATACTGTACCCTGAATATAATAGCTCTATATACTGAACCCTGAATATAATAGCTCTATATACTGTACCCCTGAATATAATAGCTCTATATACTGTACCCTGAATATAATAGCTCTATATACTGAACCCTGAATATAATAGCTCTATATACTGTACCCTGAATATAATAGCTATATATACTGTACCCTGAATATAATAGCTCTATATACTGTACCCTGAAAATAATAGCTCTATATACTGTACCCTGAATATAATAGCTCTATATACTGTACCCTGAATATAATAGCTATATATACTGTACCCCTGAATATAATAGCTCTATATACTGTACCCTGAATATAATAGCTCTATATACTGTACCCCTGAATATAATAGCTCTATATACTGTACCCTGAATATAATAGCTGTATATACTGTACCCTGAATATAATAGCTCTATATACTGAACCCTGAATATAATAGCTCTATATACTGTACCCTGAATATAATAGCTCTATCTACTGCACCCTGAATATAATAGCTCTATATACTGTACCCTGAATATAATAGCTCTATATACTGTACCCTGAATATAATAGCTCTATATACTGAACCCTGAATATAATAGCTCTATATACTGTACCCTGAATATAATAGCTCTATATACTGTACTCTGAATATAATAGCTATATATACTGTACTCCTGAATATAATAGCTGTATATACTGTAGCCCTAAATATAATAGCTCTATATACTGTACCCTGAATATAATAGCTCTATATACTGCACCCTTAATATAATAGCTCTATATACTGTAGCCCTAAATATAATAGCTCTATATACTGTACTCTGAATATAATAGCTCTATATACTGTACCCTGAATATAATAGCTGTATATACTGTACCCTGAATATAATAGCTCTATATACTGTACCCTGAATATAATAGCTCTATATACTGTACCCTGAATATAATAGCTCTATATACTGTACCCCTGAATATAATAGCTCTATATACTGAACCCTGAATATAATAGCTCTATATACTGTACCCTGAATATAATAGCTCTATATACTGTACCCTGAATATAATAGCTCTATATACTGTACCCCTGAATATAATAGCTCTATATACTGAACCCTGAATATAATAGCTCTATATACTGTACCCTGAATATAATAGCTCTATATACTGTACCCTGAATATATTAGCTCTATATACTGTACCCTGAATATAATAGCTCTATATACTGTACCCTGAATATAATAGCTCTATATACTGTACTCTGAATATAATAGCTCTATATACTGTACCCTGAATATAATAGCTCTATATACTGTACCCTGAATATAATAGCTCTATATACTGTACCCTGAATATAATAGCTCTATATACTGTACCCTGAATATAATAGCTCTATATACTGTACCCTGAATATATTAGCTCTATATACTGTACCCTGAATATAATAGCTCTATATACTGTACCCTGAATATAATAGCTCTATATACTGCACCCTGAATATAATAGCTCTATATACTGTACCCTGAATATAATAGCTGTATATACTGTACCCTGAATATAATAGCTCTATATACTGTACCCTGAATATAATAGCTCTATATACTGCACCCTGAATATAATAGCTGTATATACTGTACCCTGAATATAAGAGCTCTATATACTGCACCCTGAATATAATAGCTCTATATACCGTACCCCTGAATATAATAGCTCTATATACTGTACCCTGAATATAATAGCTCTATATACTGTACCCTGAATATAATAGCTCTATATACTGTACCCTGAATATAATAGCTCTATATACTGTACCCTGAATATAATAGCTCTATATACTGTACCCTGAATATAATAGCTCTATATACTGTACCCCTAAATATAATAGCTCTATATACTGTACCCTGAATATAAGAGCTCTATATACTGTACCCTGAATATAATAGCTCTATATACTGTAGCCCTAAATATAATAGCTCTATATACTGTACCCTGAATATAATAGCTCTATATACTGTACCCTAAATATAATAGCTATATATACTGTACCCTGAATATAATAGCTCTATATACTGTACCCTGAATATAATAGCTCTATATACTGTACCCTGAATATAATAGCTCTATATACTGTACCCTGAATATATTAGCTCTATATACTGTACCCTGAATATAATAGCTGTATATACTGTACCCTGAATATAATAGCTCTATATACTGTACCCCTGAATATAATAGCTCTATATACTGTACCCTGAATATAATAGCTCTATATACTGTACCCTGAATATAATAGCTTTATATACTGTACCCTGAATATAATAGCTCTATATACTGCACCCTGAATATAATAGCTCTATATACTGTACTCCTGAATATAATAGCTCTATATACTGTACCCTGAATATAATAGCTCTATATACTGTACCCTGAATATAATAGCTATATATACTGTACCCCTGAATATAATAGCTCTATATACTGTACTCTGAATATAATAGCTGTATATAATGTACTCTGAATATAATATCTCTATATACTGTACTCTGAATATAATAGCTCTATATACTGTACCCTGAATATAATAGCTCTATATACCGTACCCTGAATATAATAGCTCTATATACTGTACCCTGAATATAATAGCTCTATATACTGTACTCTGAATATAATAGCTCTATATACTGTACCCTGAATATAATAGCTATATATACTGTACCCCTGAATATAATAGCTCTATATACTGTACTCTGAATATAATAGCTGTATATACTGTACTCTGAATATAATAGCTATATATACTGTACTCTGAAAATAATAGCTCTATATACTGTACCCTGAATATAACAGCTCTATATACTGTACTCTGAATATAATAGCTGTATATACTGTACTCTGAATATAATAGCTCTATATACTGTACCCTGAATATAATAGCTCTATATACTGCACCCTGAATATAATAGCTCTATATACTGTATCCTGAATATAATAGCTCTATATACTGTACCCTGAATATAATAGCTCTATATACTATACCCTGAATATAATAGCTCTATATACTGTACTCTGAATATAATAGCTATATATACTGTACTCTGAATATAATAGCTATATATACTGTACCCCTGAATATAATAGCTCTATATACTGTACCCCTGAATATAATAGCTCTATATACTGTACCCTGAATATAATAGCTCTATATACTGTACCCTGAATATAATAGCTCTATATACTGTACCCTGAATATAATAGCTGTATATACTGTACTCTGAATATAATAGCTATATATACTGTACCCCTGAATATAATAGCTCTATATACTGTACCCTGAATATAATAGCTCTATATACTGTACCCTGAATATAATAGCTATATATACTGTACCCCTGAATATAATAGCTCTATATACTGTACCCTGAATATAATAGCTCTATATACTGTACCCTGAATATAATAGCTCTATATACTGCACCCTGAATATAATAGCTCTATATACTGTATCCTGAATATAATAGCTCTATATACTGTACCCTGAATATAATAGCTCTATATACTATACCCTGAATATAATAGCTCTATATACTGTACTCTGAATATAATAGCTATATATACTGTACTCTGAATATAATAGCTATATATACTGTACCCCTGAATATAATAGCTCTATATACTGTACCCCTGAATATAATAGCTCTATATACTGTACCCTGAATATAATAGCTCTATATACTGTACCCTGAATATAATAGCTCTATATACTGTACCCTGAATATAATAGCTGTATATACTGTACTCTGAATATAATAGCTATATATACTGTACCCCTGAATATAATAGCTCTATATACTGTACCCTGAATATAATAGCTCTATATACTGTACCCTGAATATAATAGCTATATATACTGTACCCCTGAATATAATAGCTCTATATACTGTACCCTGAATATAATAGCTCTATATACTGTACCCTGAATATAATAGCTCTATATACTGCACCCTGAATATAATAGCTCTATATACTGTACCCTGAATATAATAGCTCTATATACTGCACCCTGAATATAATAGCTCTATATACTGTACCCTGAATATAATAGCTCTATATACTGTACTCTGAATATAATAGCGCTATATACTGTACCCTGAATATAATAGCTCTATATACTGTACTCTGAATATAATAGCTGTATATACTGTACTCTGAATATAATAGCTATATATACTGTACCCCTGAATATAATAGCTCTATTTACTGTACCCCTGAATATAATAGCTCTATATACTGAACCCTGAATAGAATAGCTCTATATACTGTACCCTGAATATAATAGCTCTATATACTGTACCCTGAATATAATAGCTCTATATACTGTACCCTGAATATAATAGCTCTATATACTGCACCCTGAATATAATAGCTCTATATACTGTACCCTGAATATAATAGCTCTATATACTGCACCCTGAATATAATAGCTCTATATACTGTACCCTGAATATAATAGCTCTATATACTGTACCCTGAATATAATAGCTCTATATACTGTACCCTGAATATAATAGCTCTATATACTGCACCCTGAATATAATAGCTCTATATACTGTACCCTGAATATAATAGCTCTATATACTGTACCCTGAATATAATAGCTATATATACTGTACCCTGAATATAATAGCTCTATATACTGTACCCTGAATATAATAGCTCTATATACTGTACCCTGAATATAATAGCTCTATATACTGTACCCTGAATATAATAGCTATGTATACTGTACCCTGAATATAATAGCTCTATATACTGTACCCTGAATATAATAGCTCTATATACTGCACCCTGAATATAATAGCTCTATATACTGTACCCTGAATATAATAGCTCTATATACTGTACCCTGAATATAATAGCTCTATATACTGTACCCTGAATATAATAGCTCTATATACTGTACCCTGAATATAATAGCTCTATATACTGTACCCTGAATATAATAGCTCTATATACTGTACCCTGAATATAATAGCTCTATATACTGTACCCTGAATATAATAGCTCTATATACTGTACCCTGAATATAATAGCTATATATACTGTACCCTGAATATAATAGCTGTATATACTGTACCCTGAATATAATAGCTCTATATACTGTACTCTGTATATAGTCTCCGCTCTATATACTGTACCCTGAATATAATAGCTCTATATACTGCACCCTGAATATAATAGCTCTATATACTGTACCCTGAATATAATAGCTCTATATACTGTACCCTGAATATAATAGCTCTATATACTGAACCCTGAATATAATAGCTGTATATACTGTACCCTGAATATAATAGCTCTATATACTGTACTCTGTATATAGTCTCCGCTCTATATACTGTACCCTGAATATAATAGCTCTATATACTGCACCCTGAATATAATAGCTCTATATACTGTACCCTGAATATAATAGCTCTATATACTGTACCCTGAATATAATAGCTCTATATACTGAACCCTGAATATAATAGCTCTATATACTGTACCCCTGAATATAATAGCTCTATATACTGTACCCTGAATATAATAGCTCTATATACTGAACCCTGAATATAATAGCTCTATATACTGTACCCTGAATATAATAGCTATATATACTGTACCCTGAATATAATAGCTCTATATACTGTACCCTGAATATAATAGCTCTATATACTGTACCCTGAATATAATAGCTCTATATACTGTACCCTGAATATAATAGCTATATATACTGTACCCCTGAATATAATAGCTCTATATACTGTACCCTGAATATAATAGCTCTATATACTGTACCCCTGAATATAATAGCTCTATATACTGTACCCTGAATATAATAGCTCTATATACTGTTCCCTGAATATAATAGCTCTATATACTGTACCCTGAGTATAATAGCTCTATATACTGTACCCTGAATATAATAGCTATATATACTGTACCCTGAATATAATAGCTCTATATACTGTACCCTGAATATAATAGCTCTATATACTGTACCCTGAATATAATAGCTCTATATACTGTACTCTGTATATAGTCTCCGCTCTATATACTGTACCCTGAATATAATAGCTCTATATACTGCACCCTGAATATAATAGCTCTATATACTGTACCCTGAATATAATAGCTCTATATACTGTACCCTGAATATAATAGCTCTATATACTGTACCCTGAATATAATAGCTCTATATACTGTACCCTGAATATAATAGCTCTATATACTGTACCCTGAATATAATAGCTATATATACTGTACTCCTGAATATAATAGCTGTATATACTGTAGCCCTAAATATAATAGCTCTATATACTGCACCCTGAATATAATAGCTCTATATACTGTACCCTGAATATAATAGCTCTATATACTGTACCCTGAATATAATAGCTCTATATACTGAACCCTGAATATAATAGCTCTATATACTGTACCCTGAATATAATAGCTCTATATACTGTACTCTGAATATAATAGCTATATATACTGTACTCCTGAATATAATAGCTGTATATACTGTAGCCCTAAATATAATAGCTCTATATACTGTACCCTGAATATAATAGCTCTATATACTGCACCCTTAATATAATAGCTCTATATACTGTAGCCCTAAATATAATAGCTCTATCTACTGTACTCTGAATATAATAGCTCTATATACTGTACCCTGAATATAATAGCTGTATATACTGTACCCTGAATATAATAGCTCTATATACTGTACCCTGAATATAATAGCTCTATATACTGTACCCTGAATATAATAGCTCTATATACTGTACCACTGAATATAATAGCTCTATATACTGAACCCTGAATATAATAGCTCTATATACTGTACCCTGAATATAATAGCTCTATATACTGTACCCTGAATATAATAGCTATATATACTGTACCCCTGAATATAATAGCTCTATATACTGTACCCTGAATATAATAGCTCTATATACTGTACCCTGAATATAATAGCTATATATACTGTACCCCTGAATATAATAGCTCTATATACTGTACCCTGAATATAATAGCTCTATATACTGTACCCTGAATATAATAGCTCTATATACTGCACCCTGAATATAATAGCTCTATATACTGTACCCTGAATATAATAGCTCTATATACTGCACCCTGAATATAATAGCTATATATACTGTACCCCTGAATATAATAGCTCTATATACTGTACCCTGAATATAATAGCTCTATATACTGTACTCTGAATATAATAGCGCTATATACTGTACCCTGAATATAATAGCTCTATATACTGTACTCTGAATATAATAGCTGTATATACTGTACTCTGAATATAATAGCTATATATACTGTACCCCTGAATATAATAGCTCTATTTACTGTACCCCTGAATATAATAGCTCTATATACTGAACCCTGAATAGAATAGCTCTATATACTGTACCCTGAATATAATAGCTCTATATACTGTACCCTGAATATAATAGCTCTATATACTGTACCCTGAATATAATAGCTCTATATACTGCACCCTGAATATAATAGCTCTATATACTGTACCCTGAATATAATAGCTCTATATACTGCACCCTGAATATAATAGCTCTATATACTGTACCCTGAATATAATAGCTCTATATACTGTACCCTGAATATAATAGCTCTATATACTGTACCCTGAATATAATAGCTCTATATACTGCACCCTGAATATAATAGCTCTATATACTGTACCCTGAATATAATAGCTCTATATACTGTACCCTGAATATAATAGCTATATATACTGTACCCTGAATATAATAGCTCTATATACTGTACCCTGAATATAATAGCTCTATATACTGTACCCTGAATATAATAGCTCTATATACTGTACCCTGAATATAATAGCTCTATATACTGTACCCTGAATATAATAGCTATGTATACTGTACCCTGAATATAATAGCTCTATATACTGTACCCTGAATATAATAGCTCTATATACTGCACCCTGAATATAATAGCTCTATATACTGTACCCTGAATATAATAGCTCTATATACTGTACCCTGAATATAATAGCTCTATATACTGTACCCTGAATATAATAGCTCTATATACTGTACCCTGAATATAATAGCTCTATATACTGTACCCTGAATATAATAGCTCTATATACTGTACCCTGAATATAATAGCTCTATATACTGTACCCTGAATATAATAGCTCTATATACTGTACCCTGAATATAATAGCTATATATACTGTACCCTGAATATAATAGCTGTATATACTGTACCCTGAATATAATAGCTCTATATACTGTACTCTGTATATAGTCTCCGCTCTATATACTGTACCCTGAATATAATAGCTCTATATACTGCACCCTGAATATAATAGCTCTATATACTGTACCCTGAATATAATAGCTCTATATACTGTACCCTGAATATAATAGCTCTATATACTGAACCCTGAATATAATAGCTGTATATACTGTACCCTGAATATAATAGCTCTATATACTGTACTCTGTATATAGTCTCGCTCTATATACTGTACCCTGAATATAATAGCTCTATATACTGTACCCTGAATATAATAGCTCTATATACTGTACCCTGAATATAATAGCTCTATATACTGTACCCTGAATATAATAGCTCTATATACTGTACCCTGAATATAATAGCTCTATATACTGTACCCTGAATATAATAGCTCTATATACTGTACCCTGAATATAATAGCTCTATATACTGTACCCTGAATATAATAGCTCTATATACTGTACCCTGAATATAATAGCTATATATACTGTACCCTGAATATAATAGCTCTATATACTGTACCCTGAATATAATAGCTCTATATACTGTACCCTGAATATAATAGCTCTATATACTGTACCCTGAATATAATAGCTCTATATACTGTACCCTGAATATAATAGCTCTATATACTGTACCCTGAATATAATAGCTCTATATACTGTACCCTGAATATAATAGCTCTATATACTGTACCCTGAATATAATAGCTCTATATACTGTCCCTGAATATAATAGCTCTATATACTGTACCCTGAAGTATAATAGCTCTATATACTGTACCCTGAATATAATAGCTATATATACTGTACCCTGAATATAATAGCTCTATATACTGTACCCTGAATATAATAGCTCTATATACTGTACCCTGAATATAATAGCTCTATATACTGTACTCTGTATATAGTCTCCGCTCTATATACTGTACCCTGAATATAATAGCTCTATATACTGCACCCTGAATATAATAGCTCTATATACTGTAACCTGAATATAATAGCTCTATATACTGTACCCTGAATATAATAGCTCTATATACTGTACCCTGAATATAATAGCTCTATTACTGTACCCTGAATATAATAGCTCTATATACTGTACCCTGAATATAATAGCTATATATACTGTACTCCTGAATATAATAGCTGTATATACTGTAGCCCTAAATATAATAGCTCTATATACTGCACCCTACCTGAATATAATAGCTCTATATACTGTACCCTGAATATAATAGCTCTATATACTGTACCCTGAATATAATAGCTCTATATACTGAACCCTGAATATAATAGCTCTATATACTGTACCCTGAATATAATAGCTCTATATACTGTACTCTGAATATAATAGCTATATATACTGTACTCCTGAATATAATAGCTGTATATACTGTAGCCCTAAATATAATAGCTCTATATACTGTACCCTGAATATAATAGCTCTATATACTGCACCCTTAATATAATAGCTCTATATACTGTAGCCCTAATATAATAGCTCTATATACTGTACTCTGAATATAATAGCTCTATATACTGTACCCTGAATATAATAGCTGTATATACTGTACCCTGAATATAATAGCTCTATATACTGTACCCTGAATATAATAGCTCTATATACTGTACCCTGAATATAATAGCTCTATATACTGTACCCCTGAATATAATAGCTCTATATACTGTACCCTGAATATAATAGCTCTATATACTGTACCCTGAATATAATAGCTCTATATACTGTACCCTGAATATAATAGCTATATATACTGTACCCCTGAATATAATAGCTCTATATACTGTACCCTGAATATAATAGCTCTATATACTGTACTCTGAATATAATAGCTGCTATATACTGCACCCTGAATATAATAGCTCTATATACTGTACCCTGAATATAATAGCTCTATATACTGTACCCTGAATATAATAGCTCTATATACTGTACCCTGAATATAATAGCTCTATATACTGTACCCTGAATATAATAGCTCTATATACTGCACCCTGAATATAATAGCTCTATATACTGTACCCTGAATATAATAGCTCTATATACTGCACCCTGAATATAATAGCTGTATATACTGTACCCTGAATATAATAGCTCTATATACTGTACCCTGAATATAATAGCTCTATATACTGTACCCTGAATATAATAGCTCTATATACTGTACCCTGAATATAATAGCTCTATATACTGTACCCTGAATATAATAGCTATATATACTGTACCCTGAATATAATAGCTCTATATACTGCACCCTGAATATAATAGCTATATATACTGTACCCTGAATATAATAGCTATATATACTGTACCCTGAATATAATAGCTGTATATACTGTACCCTGAATATAATAGCTCTATATACTGTACTCTTTATATAGTCTCGCTCTATATACTGTACCCTGAATATAATAGCTCTATATACTGCACCCTGAATATAATAGCTCTATATACTGTACCCTGAATATAATAGCTCTATATACTGTACCCTGAATATAATAGCTCTATATACTGTACCCTGAATATAATAGCTATATATACTGTACCCCTGAATATAATAGCTCTATATACTGTACCCTGAATATAATAGCTCTATATACTGTACCCTGAATATAATAGCTCTATATACTGTACCCTGAATATAATAGCTCTATATACTGTACCCTGAATATAATAGCTCTATATACTGTACCCTGAGTATAATAGCTCTATATACTGTACCCTGAATATAATAGCTATATATACTGTACCCTGAATATAATAGCTCTATATACTGTACCCTGAATATAATAGCTCTATATACTGTACCCTGAATATAATAGCTCTATATACTGTACTCTGTATATAGTATCCGCTCTATATACTGTACCCTGAATATAATAGCTCTATATACTGCACCCTGAATATAATAGCTCTATATACTGTACCCTGAATATAATAGCTCTATATACTGTACCCTGAATATAATAGCTCTATATACTGTACCCTGAATATAATAGCTCTATATACTGTACCCTGAATATAATAGCTATATATACTGTACCCTGAATATAATAGCTCTATATACTGTACCCTGAATATAATAGCTCTATATACTGTACCCTGAATATAATAGCTCTATATACTGTACCCTGAATATAATAGCTCTATATACTGTACCCTGAATATAATAGCTCTATATACTGTACCCTGAATATAATAGCTCTATATACTGTACCCTGAATATAATAGCTCTATATACTGTACCCTGAATATAATAGCTCTATATACTGTACCCTGAATATAATAGCTCTATATACTGTACCCTGAATATAATAGCTCTATATACTGTACCCTGA
Source organism: Leptodactylus fuscus (assembly GCF_031893055.1). NCBI lineage: Eukaryota > Metazoa > Chordata > Amphibia > Anura > Leptodactylidae > Leptodactylus > Leptodactylus fuscus. The sequence continues at coordinate 20,635 of NW_027440541.1, forward strand.
ATATAATAGCTCTATATACTGTACCCCTGAATATAATAGCTCTATATACTGTACCCTGAATATAATAGCTCTATATACTGTACCCTGAATATAATAGCTGTATATACTGTACCCTGAATATAATAGCTCTATATACTGTACCCTGAATATAATAGCTCTATATACTGTACCCTGAATATAATAGCTCTATATACTGTACCCTGAATATAATAGCTCTATATACTGTACCCTGAATATAATAGCTCTATATACTGTACCCTGAATATAATAGCTCTATATACTGTACCCTGAATATAATAGCTCTATATACTGTACCCTGAATATAATAGCTCTATATACTGCACCCTGAATATAATAGCTCTATATACTGTACCCTGAATATAATAGCTCTATATACTGTACCCTGAATATAATAGCTCTATATACTGTACCCTGAATATAATAGCTCTATATACTGTACCCTGAATATAATAGCTCTATATACTGTACCCTGAATATAATAGCTATATATACTGTACCCTGAATATAATAGCTCTATATACTGCACCCTGAATATAATAGCTCTATATACTGTACCCTGAATATAATAGCTCTATATACTGTACCCTGAATATAATAGCTGTATATACTGTACCCTGAATATAATAGCTCTATATACTGTACTCTTTATATAAGTCTCCGCTCTATATACTGTACCCTGAATATAATAGCTCTATATACTGTACCCTGAATATAATAGCTCTATATACTGTACCCTGAATATAATAGCTCTATATACTGTACCCTGAATATAATAGCTCTATATACTGTACCCTGAATATAATAGCTATATATACTGTACCCCTGAATATAATAGCTCTATATACTGTACCCTGAATATAATAGCTCTATATACTGTACCCTGAATATAATAGCTCTATATACTGTACCCTGAATATAATAGCTCTATATACTGTACCCTGAATATAATAGCTCTATATACTGTACCCTGAATATAATAGCTCTATATACTGTACCCTGAATATAATAGCTATATATACTGTACCCTGAATATAATAGCTCTATATACTGTACCCTGAATATAATAGCTCTATATACTGTACCCTGAATATAATAGCTCTATATACTGTACTCTGTATATAGTCTCCGCTCTATATACTGTACCCTGAATATAATAGCTCTATATACTGCACCCTGAATATAATAGCTCTATATACTGTACCCTGAATATAATAGCTCTATATACTGTACCCTGAATATAATAGCTCTATATACTGTACCCTGAATATAATAGCTCTATATACTGTACCCTGAATATAATAGCTCTATATACTGTACCCTGAATATAATAGCTCTATATACTGTACCCTGAATATAATAGCTCTATATACTGTACCCTGAATATAATAGCTGTATATACTGTACCCTGAATATAATAGCTCTATATACTGTACCCTGAATATAATAGCTCTATATACTGTACCCTGAATATAATAGCTCTATATACTGCACCCTGAATATAATAGCTCTATATACTGTACCCTGAATATAATAGCTCTATATACTGTACCCTGAATATAATAGCTCTATATACTGAACCCTGAATATAATAGCTCTATATACTGTACCCTGAATATAATAGCTCTATATACTGTACTCTGAATATAATAGCTATATATACTGTACTCCTGAATATAATAGCTGTATATACTGTAGCCCTAAATATAATAGCTCTATATACTGTACCCTGAATATAATAGCTCTATATACTGTACCCTGAATATAATAGCTCTATATACTGTAGCCCTAATATAATAGCTCTATATACTGTACTCTGAATATAATAGCTCTATATACTCTACCCTGAATATAATAGCTGTATATACTGTACCCTGAATATAATAGCTCTATATACTGTACCCTGAATATAATAGCTCTATATACTGTACCCTGAATATAATAGCTCTATATACTGTAGCCCTAATATAATAGCTCTATATACTGTACCTCTGAATATAATAGCTCTATATACTGTACCCTGAATATAATAGCTCTATATACTGTACCCTGAATATAATAGCTCTATATACTGTACCCTGAATATAATAGCTCTATATACTGTACCCTGAATATAATAGCTCTATATACTGTACCCCTGAATATAATAGCTCTATATACTGTACCCTGAATATAATAGCTCTATATACTGTACCCTGAATATAATAGCTCTATATACTGTACCCTGAATATAATAGCTCTATATACTGTACCCTGAATATAATAGCTCTATATACTGTACCCTGAATATAATAGCTCTATATACTGTACCCTGAATATAATAGCTTATATACTGTACCCTGAATATAATAGCTCTATATACTGTACCCTGAATATAATAGCTCTATATACTGTACCCTGAATATAATAGCTCTATATACTGTACCCTGAATATAATAGCTCTATATACTGTACCCTGAATATAATAGCTCTATATACTGTACCCTGAATATAATAGCTCTATATACTGTACCCTGAATATAATAGCTCTATATACTGTACCCTGAATATAATAGCTCTATATACTGTACCCTGAATATAATAGCTCTATATACTGTACCCTGAATATAATAGCTCTATATACTGTACCCTGAATATAATAGCTCTATATACTGTACCCTGAATATAATAGCTCTATATACTGTACCCTGAATATAATAGCTCTATATACTGTACCCTGAATATAATAGCTCTATATACTGTACCCTGAATATAATAGCTCTATATACTGTACCCTGAATATAATAGCTCTATATACTGTACCCTGAATATAATAGCTCTATATACTGTACCCTGAATATAATAGCTCTATATACTGTACCCTGAATATAATAGCTCTATATACTGTACCCTGAATATAATAGCTCTATATACTGTACCCTGAATATAATAGCTCTATATACTGTACCCTGAATATAATAGCTCTATATACTGTACCCTGAATATAATAGCTCTATATACTGTACCCTGAATATAATAGCTCTATATACTGTACCCTGAATATAATAGCTCTATATACTGTACCCTGAATATAATAGCTCTATATACTGTACCCTGAATATAATAGCTCTATATACTGTACCCTGAATATAATAGCTCTATATACTGTACCCTGAATATAATAGCTCTATATACTGTACCCTGAATATAATAGCTCTATATACTGTACCCTGAATATAATAGCTCTATATACTGTACCCTGAATATAATAGCTCTATATACTGTACCCTGAATATAATAGCTCTATATACTGTACCCTGAATATAATAGCTCTATATACTGTACCCTGAATATAATAGCTCTATATACTGTACCCTGAATATAATAGCTCTATATACTGTACCCTGAATATAATAGCTCTATATACTGTACCCTGAATATAATAGCTCTATATACTGTACCCTGAATATAATAGCTCTATATACTGTACCCTGAATATAATAGCTCTATATACTGTACCCTGAATATAATAGCTCTATATACTGTACCCTGAATATAATAGCTCTATATACTGTACCCTGAATATAATAGCTCTATATACTGTACCTGAATATAATAGCTCTATATACTGTACCCCTGAATATAATAGCTCTATATACTGTACCCTGAATATAATAGCTCTATATACTGTACCCTGAATATAATAGCTCTATATACTGTACCCTGAATATAATAGCTCTATATACTGTACCCTGAATATAATAGCTCTATATACTGTACCCTGAATATAATAGCTCTATATACTGTACCCTGAATATAATAGCTCTATATACTGTACCCTGAATATAATAGCTCTATATACTGTACCCTGAATATAATAGCTCTATATACTGTACCCTGAATATAATAGCTCTATATACTGTACCCTGAATATAATAGCTCTATATACTGTACCCTGAATATAATAGCTCTATATACTGTACCCTGAATATAATAGCTCTATATACTGTACCCTGAATATAATAGCTCTATATACTGTACCCTGAATATAATAGCTCTATATACTGTACCCTGAATATAATAGCTCTATATACTGAACCCTGAATATAATAGCTCTATATACTGTACCCTGAATATAATAGCTCTATATACTGTACCCTGAATATAATAGCTCTATATACTGTACCCTGAATATAATAGCTCTATATACTGTACCCTGAATATAATAGCTCTATATACTGTACCCTGAATATAATAGCTGTATATACTGTACCCTGAATATAATAGCTCTATATACTGTACCCTGAATATAATAGCTCTATATACTGTACCCTGAATATATTAGCTCTATATACTGTACTCTGAATATAATAGCTGTATATACTGTACCCTGAATATAATAGCTCTATATACTGTACTCTGAATATAATAGCTCTATATACTGTACCCTGAATATAATAGCTCTATATACTGTACCCTGAATATAATAGCTCAGCTCTATATACTGCACCCTGAATATAATAGCTCTATATACTGTAGCCCTAAATATAATAGCTCTATATACTGTACTCTGAATATAATAGCTCTATATACTCTACCCTGAATATAATAGCTGTATATACTGTACCCTGAATATAATAGCTCTATATACTGTACCCTGAATATAATAGCTCTATATACTGTACCCTGAATATAATAGCTCTATATACTGTACCCCTGAATATAATAGCTCTATATACTGAACCCTGAATATAATAGCTCTATATACTGTACCCTGAATATAATAGCTCTATATACTGTACCCTGAATATATTAGCTCTATATACTGTACCCTGAATATAATAGCTCTATATACTGTACCCTGAATATAATAGCTCTATATACTGTACCCTGAATATAATAGCTCTATATACTGTACCCTGAATATAATAGCTCTATATACTGTACCCTGAATATAATAGCTATATATACTGTACCCCTGAATATAATAGCTCTATATACTGTACCCTGAATATAATAGCTCTATATACTGTACCCTGAATATAATAGCTCTATATACTGTACTCTGAATATAATAGCTGTATATACTGTACTCTGAATATAATAGCTCTATATACTGCACCCTGAATATAATAGCTCTATATACTGTACCCTGAATATAATAGCTCTATATACTGTACCCTGAGTATAATAGCTCTATATACTGTACCCTGAATATAATAGCTCTATATACTGTACCCTGAATATAATAGCTCTATATACTGTACCCTGAATATAATAGCTCTATATACTGTACCCTGAATATAACAGCTCTATATACTGTACCCTGAATATAATAGCTCTATATACTGTACCCTGAATATAATAGCTCTATATACTGTACCCTGAATATAATAGCTCTATATACTGTACCCCTGAATATAATAGCTCTATATACTGAACCCTGAATATAATAGCTCTATATACTGTACCCTGAATATAATAGCTCTATATACTGTACCCTGAATATATTAGCTCTATATACTGTACCCTGAATATAATAGCTCTATATACTGTACCCTGAATATAATAGCTGTATATACTGTACCCTGAATATAATAGCTGTATATACTGTACCCTGAATATAATAGCTCTATATACTGTACCCTGAATATAATAGCTCTATATACTGTACCCTGAATATATTAGCTCTATATACTGTACTCTGAATATAATAGCTGTATATACTGTACCCTGAATATAATAGCTCTATATACTGTACTCTGAATATAATAGCTCTATATACTGTACCCTGAATATAATAGCTCTATATACTGTACCCTGAATATAATAGCTCTATATACTGTACCCTGAATATAATAGCTCTATATACTGCACCCTGAATATAATAGCTCTATATACTGTACCCTGAATATAATAGCTCTATATACTGTACCCTGAATATAATAGCTCTATATACTGTACCCTGAATATAATAGCTCTATATACTGTACCCTAAATATAATAGCTCTATATACTGTACCCTGAATATAATAGCTCTATATACTGTACCCTGAATATATTAGCTCTATATACTGTACCCTGAATATAATAGCTCTATATACTGTAGCCCTAAATATAATAGCTCTATATACTGTACCCTGAATATAATAGCTCTATATACTGTACCCTGAATATAATAGCTATATATACTGTACCCTGAATATAATAGCTCTATATACTGTACCCTGAATATAATAGCTCTATATACTGTACCCTGAATATAATAGCTCTATATACTGTACCCTGAATATATTAGCTCTATATACTGTACCCTGAATATAATAGCTGTATATACTGTACCCTGAATATAATAGCTCTATATACTGTACTCTGAATATAATATCTCTATATACTGTACCCTGAATATAATAGCTCTATATACTGTACCCTGAATATAATAGCTATATATACTGTATCCTGAATATAATAGCTCTATATACTGTACCCTGAATATAATAGCTCTATATACTGCACCCTGAATATAATAGCTCTGTATACTGTACCCTGAATATAATAGCTCTATATACTGTACCCTGAATATAATAGCTCTATATACTGTACCCTGAATATAATAGCTCTATATACTGTACCCTGAATATAATAGCTCTATATACTGTACCCTGAATATAATAGCTCTATATACTGTACCCTGAATATAATAGCTCTATATACTGTACCCTGAATATAATAGCTCTATATACTGTACCCTGAATATAATAGCTCTATATACTGTACCCTGAATATAATAGCTCTATATACTGTACCCTGAATATAATAGCTATATATACTGTACCCTGAATATAATAGCTGTATATACTGTACCCTGAATATAATAGCTCTATATACTGTACTCTGTATATAGTCTCCGCTCTATATACTGTACCCTGAATATAATAGCTCTATATACTGCACCCTGAATATAATAGCTCTATATACTGTACCCTGAATATAATAGCTCTATATACTGTACCCTGAATATAATAGCTCTATATACTGAACCCTGAATATAATAGCTGTATATACTGTACCCTGAATATAATAGCTCTATATACTGTACTCTGTATATAGTCTCCGCTCTATATACTGTACCCTGAATATAATAGCTCTATATACTGTACCCTGAATATAATAGCTCTATATACTGTACCCTGAATATAATAGCTATATATACTGTACCCCTGAATATAATAGCTCTATATACTGTACCCTGAATATAATAGCTCTATATACTGTACCCCTGAATATAATAGCTCTATATACTGTACCCTGAATATAATAGCTGTATATACTGTACCCTGAATATAATAGCTCTATATACTGAACCCTGAATATAATAGCTCTATATACTGTACCCTGAATATAATAGCTCTATCTACTGCACCCTGAATATAATAGCTCTATATACTGTACCCTGAATATAATAGCTCTATATACTGTACCCTGAATATAATAGCTCTATATACTGAACCCTGAATATAATAGCTCTATATACTGTACCCTGAATATAATAGCTCTATATACTGTACTCTGAATATAATAGCTATATATACTGTACTCCTGAATATAATAGCTGTATATACTGTAGCCCTAAATATAATAGCTCTATATACTGTACCCTGAATATAATAGCTCTATATACTGCACCCTTAATATAATAGCTCTATATACTGTAGCCCTAAATATAATAGCTCTATATACTGTACTCTGAATATAATAGCTCTATATACTGTACCCTGAATATAATAGCTGTATATACTGTACCCTGAATATAATAGCTCTATATACTGTACCCTGAATATAATAGCTCTATATACTGTACCCTGAATATAATAGCTCTATATACTGTACCCCTGAATATAATAGCTCTATATACTGAACCCTGAATATAATAGCTCTATATACTGTACCCTGAATTTAATAGCTCTATATACTGTACTCTGAATATAATAGCTATATATACTGTACTCCTGAATATATTAGCTCTATATACTGTACCCCGAATATAATAGCTCTATATACTGTACCCTGAATATAATAGCTCTATATACTGTACCCTAAATATAATAGCTCTATATACTGTACCCTAAATATAATAGCTCTATATACTGTACCCTGAATATAATAGCTCTATATACTGTACCCTGAATATAATAGCTCTATATACTGTACCCTGAATATAATAGCTCTATATACTGTACCCTGAATATATTAGCTCTATATACTGTACCCTGAATATAATAGCTGTATATACTGTACCCTGAATATAATAGCTCTATATACTGTACTCTGAATATAATATCTCTATATACTGTACCCTGAATATAATAGCTCTATATACTGTACCCTGAATATAATAGCTATATATACTGTACCCTGAATATAATAGCTCTATATACTGTACCCTGAATATAATAGCTCTGTATACTGCACCCTGAATATAATAGCTCTGTATACTGTACCCTGAATATAATAGCTCTATATACTGTACCCTGAATATAATAGCTCTATATACTGTACCCTGAATATAATAGCTCTATATACTGTACCCTGAATATAATAGCTCTATATACTGTACTCTGAATATAATAGCTATATATACTGTACTCCTGAATATAATAGCTCTATATACTGTACCCTGAATATAATAGCTCTATATACTGTACCCTGAATATAATAGCTCTATATACTGTACCCTGAATATAATAGCTATATATACTGTACCCCTGAATATAATAGCTCTATATACTGTACCCTGAATATAATAGCTCTATATACTGTACCCTGAATATAATAGCTCTATATACTGTACTCTGAATATAATAGCTGTATATACTGTACTCTGAATATAATAGCTCTATATACTGCACCCTGAATATAATAGCTCTATATACTGTACCCTGAGTATAATAGCTCTATATACTGTACCCTGAGTATAATAGCTCTATATACTGTACCCTGAATATAATAGCTCTATATACTGTACCCTGAATATAATAGCTCTATATACTGTACCCTGAATATAATAGCTCTATATACTGTACCCTGAATATAATAGCTCTATATACTGTACCCTGAATATAATAGCTCTATATACTGTACCCTGAATATAATAGCTCTATATACTGTACCCTGAATATAATAGCTCTATATACTGTACCCTGAATATAATAGCTGTATATACTGTACCCTGAATATAATAGCTCTATATACTGTACCCTGAATATAATAGCTCTATATACTGTACTCTGAATATAATAGCTCTATATACTGTACCCTGAATATAATAGCTCTATATACTGCACCCTGAATATAATAGCTCTATATACTGTACCCCTGAATATAATAGCTCTATATACTGCACCCTGAATATAATAGCTCTATATACTGTACCCTGAATATAATAGCTCTATATACTGTACTCTGAATATAATAGCTCTATATACTGTACCCCTGAATATAATAGCTCTATATACTGTACCCCTGAATATAATAGCTCTATATACTGCACCTTGAATATAATAGCTCTATATACTGTACCCTGAATATAATAGCTCTATATACTGTACCCTGAATATAATAGCTCTATATACTGCACCCTGAATATAATAGCTCTATATACAGTACCCTGAATATAATAGCTGTATATACTGTACCCTGAATATAATAGCTGTATATACTGTACCCTGAATATAAGAGCTCTATATACTGCACCCTGAATGTAATAGCTCTATATACTGTACCCCTGAATATAATAGCTCTATATACTGTACCCTGAATATAATAGCTCTATATACTGTACCCTGAATATAATAGCTCTATATACTGTACCCTGAATATAATAGCTCTATATACTGTACCCTGAATATAATAGCTCTATATACTGTACCCCTAAATATAATAGCTCTATATACTGTACCCTGAATATAAGAGCTCTATATACTGTACCCTGAATATAATAGCTCTATATACTGTACCCCTGAATATAATAGCTCTATATACTGTACCCTGAATATAATAGCTCTATATACTGTAGCCCTAAATATAATAGCTCTATATACTGTACCCTGAATATAATAGCTCTATATACTGTACCCTGAATATAATAGCTATATATACTGTACCCTGAATATAATAGCTCTATATACTGTACCCTGAATATAATAGCTCTGTATACTGCACCCTGAATATAATAGCTCTGTATACTGTACCCTGAATATAATAGCTCTATATACTGTACCCTGAATATAATAGCTCTATATACTGTACCCTGAATATAATAGCTCTATATACTGTACCCTGAATATAATAGCTCTATATACTGTACTCTGAATATAATAGCTATATATACTGTACTCCTGAATATAATAGCTCTATATACTGTACCCTGAATATAATAGCTCTATATACTGTACCCTGAATATAATAGCTCTATATACTGTACCCTGAATATAATAGCTATATATACTGTACCCCTGAATATAATAGCTCTATATACTGTACCCTGAATATAATAGCTCTATATACTGTACCCTGAATATAATAGCTCTATATACTGTACTCTGAATATAATAGCTGTATATACTGTACTCTGAATATAATAGCTCTATATACTGCACCCTGAATATAATAGCTCTATATACTGTACCCTGAGTATAATAGCTCTATATACTGTACCCTGAGTATAATAGCTCTATATACTGTACCCTGAATATAATAGCTCTATATACTGTACCCTGAATATAATAGCTCTATATACTGTACCCTGAATATAATAGCTCTATATACTGTACCCTGAATATAATAGCTCTATATACTGTACCCTGAATATAATAGCTCTATATACTGTACCCTGAATATAATAGCTCTATATACTGTACCCTGAATATAATAGCTCTATATACTGTACCCTGAATATAATAGCTGTATATACTGTACCCTGAATATAATAGCTCTATATACTGTACCCTGAATATAATAGCTCTATATACTGTACTCTGAATATAATAGCTCTATATACTGTACCCTGAATATAATAGCTCTATATACTGCACCCTGAATATAATAGCTCTATATACTGTACCCCTGAATATAATAGCTCTATATACTGCACCCTGAATATAATAGCTCTATATACTGTACCCTGAATATAATAGCTCTATATACTGTACTCTGAATATAATAGCTCTATATACTGTACCCCTGAATATAATAGCTCTATATACTGTACCCCTGAATATAATAGCTCTATATACTGCACCTTGAATATAATAGCTCTATATACTGTACCCTGAATATAATAGCTCTATATACTGTACCCTGAATATAATAGCTCTATATACTGCACCCTGAATATAATAGCTCTATATACTGTACCCTGAATATAATAGCTGTATATACTGTACCCTGAATATAATAGCTGTATATACTGTACCCTGAATATAAGAGCTCTATATACTGCACCCTGAATGTAATAGCTCTATATACTGTACCCCTGAATATAATAGCTCTATATACTGTACCCTGAATATAATAGCTCTATATACTGTACCCTGAATATAATAGCTCTATATACTGTACCCTGAATATAATAGCTCTATATACTGTACCCTGAATATAATAGCTCTATATACTGTACCCCTAAATATAATAGCTCTATATACTGTACCCTGAATATAAGAGCTCTATATACTGTACCCTGAATATAATAGCTCTATATACTGTACCCCTGAATATAATAGCTCTATATACTGTACCCTGAATATAATAGCTCTATATACTGTAGCCCTAAATATAATAGCTCTATATACTGTACCCTGAATATAATAGCTCTATATACTGTACCCTGAATATAATAGCTATATATACTGTACCCTGAATATAATAGCTCTATATACTGTACCCTGAATATAATAGCTCTATATACTGTACCCTGAATATAATAGCTCTATATACTGTACCCTGAATATATTAGCTCTATATACTGTACCCTGAATATAATAGCTCTATATACTGTACCCTGAATATAATAGCTATATATACTGTACCCTGAATATAATAGCTCTATATACTGTACCCTGAATATAATAGCTCTATATACTGTACCCTGAATATAATAGCTCTATATACTGTACTCTGTATATAGTCTCCGCTCTATATACTGTACCCTGAATATAATAGCTCTATATACTGCACCCTGAATATAATAGCTCTATATACTGTACCCTGAATATAATAGCTCTATATACTGTACCCTGAATATAATAGCTCTATATACTGTACCCTGAATATAATAGCTCTATATACTGTACCCTGAATATAATAGCTCTATATACTGTACCCTGAATATAATAGCTCTATATACTGCACCCTTAATATAATAGCTCTATATACTGTAGCCCTAAATATAATAGCTCTATATACTGTACTCTGAATATAATAGCTCTATATACTGTACCCTGAATATAATAGCTGTATATACTGTACCCTGAATATAATAGCTCTATATACTGTACCCTGAATATAATAGCTCTATATACTGTACCCTGAATATAATAGCTCTATATACTGTACCCCTGAATATAATAGCTCTATATACTGAACCCTGAATATAATAGCTCTATATACTGTACCCTGAATATAATAGCTCTATATACTGTACTCTGAATATAATAGCTATATATACTGTACTCCTGAATATAATAGCTGTATATACTGTAGCCCTAAATATAATAGCTCTATATACTGTACCCTGAATATAATAGCTCTATATACTGCACCCTGAATATAATAGCTCTATATACTGTAGCCCTAAATATAATAGCTCTATATACTGTACTCTGAATATAATAGCTCTATATACTGTACCCTGAATATAATAGCTGTATATACTGTACCCTGAATATAATAGCTCTATATACTGTACCCTGAATATAATAGCTCTATATACTGTACCCTGAATATAATAGCTCTATATACTGTAGCCCTGAATATAATAGCTCTATATACTGTACCCTGAATATAATAGCTCTATATACTGTACCCTGAATATAATAGCTCTATATACTGTACCCTGAATATAATAGCTCTATATACTGCACCCTGAATATAATAGCTCTATATACTGTACCCTGAATATATTAGCTCTATATTCTGTACCCTGAATATAATAGCTCTATATACTGTACCCTGAATATAATAGCTCTATATACTGTACCCTGAATATAATAGCTGTATATACTGTACCCTGAATATAATAGCTCTATATACTGTACCCTGAATATAATAGCTCTATATACTGTACCCTGAATATATTAGCTCTATATACTGTACCCTGAATATAATAGCTGTATATACTGTACCCTGAATATAATAGCTCTATATACTGTACTCTGAATATAATAGCTCTATATACTGTACCCTGAATATAATAGCTCTATATACTGTACCCTGAATATAATAGCTCTATATACTGTACCCTGAATATAATAGCTCTATATACTGCACCCTGAATATAATAGCTCTATATACTGTACCCTGAATATAATAGCTCTATATACTGTACCCTGAATATAATAGCTCTATATACTGTACCCTGAATATAATAGCTCTATATACTGTACCCTGAATATAATAGCTCTATATACTGTACCCTGAATATAATAGCTCTATATACTGTACCCTGAATATATTAGCTCTATATACTGTACCCTGAATATAATAGCTCTATATACTGTACCCTGAATATAATAGCTCTATATACTGCACCCTGAATATAATAGCTCTATATACTGTACCCTGAATATAATAGCTGTATATACTGTACCCTGAATATAATAGCTCTATATACTGTACCCTGAATATAATAGCTCTATATACTGCACCCTGAATATAATAGCTGTATATACTGTACCCTGAATATAAGAGCTCTATATACTGCACCCTGAATATAATAGCTCTATATACCGTACCCCTGAATATAATAGCTCTATATACTGTACCCTGAATATAATAGCTCTATATACTGTACCCTGAATATAATAGCTCTATATACTGTACCCTGAATATAATAGCTCTATATACTGTACCCTGAATATAATAGCTCTATATACTGTACCCTGAATATAATAGCTCTATATACTGTACCCCTAAATATAATAGCTCTATATACTGTACCCTGAATATAAGAGCTCTATATACTGTACCCTGAATATAATAGCTCTATATACTGTACCCCTGAATATAATAGCTCTATATACTGTACCCTGAATATATTAGCTCTATATACTGTACCCTGAATATAATAGCTGTATATACTGTACCCTGAATATAATAGCTCTATATACTGTACCCTGAATATAATAGCTCTATATACTGTACCCTGAATATAATAGCTCTATATACTGTACCCTGAATATAATAGCTCTATATACTGTACCCTGAATATAATAGCTCTATATACTGTACCCTGAATATATTAGCTCTATATACTGTACCCTGAATATAATAGCTGTATATACTGTACCCTGAATATAATAGCTCTATATACTGTACCCTGAATATAATAGCTATATATACTGTACCCTGAATATAATGGCTCTATATACTGTACCCTGAATATAATAGCTCTATATACTGTACCCTGAATATAATAGCTCTATATACTGTACCCTGAATATATTAGCTCTATATACTGTACCCTGAATATAATAGCTGTATATACTGTACCCTGAATATAATAGCTCTATATACTGTACCCTGAATATAATAGCTCTATATACTGTACCCTGAATATAATAGCTCTATATACTGTACCCTGAATATAATAGCTCTATATACTGTACCCTGAATATAATAGCTCTATATACTGTACCCTGAATATAATAGCTATATATACTGTACCCTGAATATAATAGCTCTATATACTGTACTCCTGAATATAATAGCTCTATATACTGCACCCTGAATATAATAGCTCTATATACTGTACTCCTGAATATAATAGCTCTATATACTGTACCCTGAATATAATAGCTCTATATACTGTACCCTGAATATAATAGCTCTATATACTGTACCCTGAATATAATAGCTCTATATACTGCACCCTGAATATAATAGCTCTATATACTGTACTCCTGAATATAATAGCTCTATATACTGTACCCTGAATATAATAGCTCTATATACTGTACCCTGAATATAATAGCTATATATACTGTACCCCTGAATATAATAGCTCTATATACTGTACTCTGAATATAATAGCTGTATATACTGTACTCTGAATATAATAGCTCTATATACTGTACTCTGAATATAATAGCTCTATATACTGTACCCTGAATATAATAGCTCTATATACTGTACCCTGAATATAATAGCTCTATATACTGTACCCTGAATATAATAGCTCTATATACTGTACTCTGAATATAATAGCTCTATATACTGTACCCTGAATATAATAGCTATATATACTGTACCCCTGAATATAATAGCTCTATATACTGTACTCTGAATATAATAGCTGTATATACTGTACTCTGAATATAATAGCTATATATACTGTACTCTGAAAATAATAGCTCTATATACTGTACCCTGAATATAACAGCTCTATATACTGTACTCTGAATATAATAGCTGTATATACTGTACTCTGAATATAATAGCTCTATATACTGTACCCTGAATATAATAGCTCTATATACTGCACCCTGAATATAATAGCTCTATATACTGTATCCTGAATATAATAGCTCTATATACTGTACCCTGAATATAATAGCTCTATATACTATACCCTGAATATAATAGCTCTATATACTGTACTCTGAATATAATAGCTATATATACTGTACTCTGAATATAATAGCTATATATACTGTACCCCTGAATATAATAGCTCTATATACTGTACCCCTGAATATAATAGCTCTATATACTGTACCCTGAATATAATAGCTCTATATACTGTACCCTGAATATAATAGCTCTATATACTGTACCCTGAATATAATAGCTGTATATACTGTACTCTGAATATAATAGCTATATATACTGTACCCCTGAATATAATAGCTCTATATACTGTACCCTGAATATAATAGCTCTATATACTGTACCCTGAATATAATAGCTATATATACTGTACCCCTGAATATAATAGCTCTATATACTGTACCCTGAATATAATAGCTCTATATACTGTACCCTGAATATAATAGCTCTATATACTGCACCCTGAATATAATAGCTCTATATACTGTACCCTGAATATAATAGCTCTATATACTGCACCCTGAATATAATAGCTCTATATACTGTACTCTGAATATAATAGCGCTATATACTGTACCCTGAATATAATAGCTCTATATACTGTACTCTGAATATAATAGCTGTATATACTGTACTCTGAATATAATAGCTATATATACTGTACCCCTGAATATAATAGCTCTATATACTGCACCCTGAATATAATAGCTGTATATACTGTACCCTGAATATAATAGCTCTATATACTGTACCCTGAATATAATAGCTCTATATACTGTACCCTGAATATAATAGCTCTATATACTGTACCCCTAAATATAATAGCTCTATATACTGTACCCTGAATATAATAGCTCTATATACTGTACCCTGAATATAATAGCTCTATATACTGTACCCTGAATATAATAGCTCTATATACTGCACCCTGAATATAATAGCTGTATATACTGTACCCTGAATATAATAGCTCTATATACTGTACCCTGAATATAATAGCTCTATATACTGTACCCTGAATATAATAGCTCTATATACTGTACCCTGAATATAATAGCTCTATATACTGTATCCTGAATATAATAGCTCTATATACTGTACCCTGAATATAATAGCTCTATATACTGTACCCTGAATATAATAGCTCTATATACTGTACCCCTGAATATAATAGCTCTACATACTGTACCCTGAATATAATAGCTCTATATACTGTAGCCCTAAATATAATAGCTCTATATACTGTACCCTGAATATAATATCTCTATATACTGTACCCTGAATATAATAGCTCTATATACTGCACCCTGAATATAATAGCTCTATATACTGCACCCTGAATATAATAGCTCTATATACTGCACCCTGAATATAATAGCTCTATATACTGTACCCTGAATATAATAGCTCTATATACTGTACCCTGAATATAATAGCTATATATACACTGTACCCCTGAATATAATAGCTCTATATACTGTACCCTGAATATAATAGCTCTATATACTGTACCCTGAATATAATAGCTCTATATACTGTACTCTGAATATAATAGCTGTATATACTGTACTCTGAATATAATAGCTCTATATACTGCACCCTGAATATAATAGCTCTATATACTGTACCCTGAATATAATAGCTCTATATACTGTACCCTGAGTATAATAGCTCTATATACTGTACCCTGAATATAATAGCTCTATATACTGCACCCTGAATATAATAGCTCTATATACTGCACCCTGAATATAATAGCTCTATATACTGTACCATGAATATAATAGCTCTATATACTGTACCCTGAGTATAATAGCTCGATATACTGTACCCTGAATATAATAGCTCTATATACTGTACCCTGAATATAATAGCTCTATATACTGTACTCTGAATATAATAGCTCTATATACTGTACCCTGAATATAATAGCTCTATATACTGTACCCTGAATATAATAGCTCTATATACTGTACCCTGAATATAATAGCTCTATATACTGTACCCTGAATATAATAGCTGTATATACTGTACCCTGAATATAATAGCTCTATATACTGTACTCTGAATATAATAGCTGTATATACTGTACTCTGAATATATTAGCTCTATATACTGTACTCTGAATATAATAGCTCTATATACTGTACCCTGAATATAATAGCTCTATATACTGTACCCTGAATATAATAGCTCTATATACTGTACTCTGAATATAATAGCTGTATATACTGTACTCTGAATATAATAGCTATATATACTGTACTCTGAACATAATAGCTCCATATACTGTACCCTGAATATAATAGCTCTATATACTGTACTCTGAATATAATAGCTGTATATACTGTACTCTGAATATAATAGCTCCATATACTGTACCCTGAATATAATAGCTATATATACTGTACCCTGAATATAATAGCTCTATATACTGTACCCTGAATATAATAGCTCTATATACTGTACCCTGAATATAATAGCTCTATATACTTTTCCCTGAATATAATAGCTCTATATACTGCACCCTGAATATAATAGCTCTATATACTGTACCCTGAATATAATAGCTCTATATACTATACCCTGAATATAATTGCTCTATATACTGTACCCTGAATATAATTGCTCTATATACTGTACCCTGAATATAATAGCTCTATATACTGTACTCTGAATATAATAGCTGTATATACTGTACTCTGAATATAATAGCTATATATACTGTACCCCTGAATATAATAGCTCTATATACTGTACCCCTGAATATAATAGCTCTATATACTGTACTCTGAATATAATAGCTGTATATACTGTACCCTGAATATAATAGCTATATATACTGTACCCTGAATATAATAGCTCTATATACTGTACCCCTGAATATAATAGCTCTATATACTGTACCCCTGAATATAATAGCTCTATATACTGTACTCTGAATATAATAGCTGTATATACTGTACCCTGAATATAATAGCTCTATATACTGTACCTTGAATATAATAGCTCTATATACTATACCCTGAATATAATAGCTCTATATACTGTACCCTGAATATAATAGCTGTATATACTGTACTCTGAATATAATAGCTATATATACTGTACCCCTGAATATAATAGCTCTATATACTGTACCCTGAATATAATAGCTCTATATACTGCACCCTGAATATAATAGCTCTATATACTGTACTCTGAATATAATAGCTCTATATACTGTACTCTGAATATAATAGCTGTATATACTGTACCCTGAATATAATAGCTCTATATACTGTACCTTGAATATAATAGCTCTATATACTATACCCTGAATATAATAGCTCTATATACTGTACCCTGAATATAATAGCTGTATATACTGTACTCTGAATATAATAGCTATATATACTGTACCCCTGAATATAATAGCTCTATATACTGTACTCTGAATATAATAGCTCTATATACTGTACTCTGAATATAATAGCTCTATATACTGCACCCTGAATATAATAGCTCTATATACTATACCCTGAATATAATAGCTCTATATACTGTACCCTGAATATAATAGCTCTATATACTGCACCCTGAATATAATAGCTCTATATACTGTACCCTGAATATAATAGCTCTATATACTGTACCCTGAATATAATAGCTCTATATACTGTACCCTGAATATAATAGCTCTATATACTGTACTCTGAATATAATAGCTATATATACTGTACCCCTGAATATAATAGCTCTATATACTGTACCCCTGAATATAATAGCTCTATATACTGTACCCTGAATATAATAGCTCTATATACTGTACCCTGAATATAATAGCTATATATACTTTACCCCTGAATATAATTGCTCTATATACTGTACCCTGAATATAATAGCTCTATATACTGTACTCTGAATATAATAGCTGTATATACTGTACTCTGAATATAATAGCTATATATACTGTACCCCTGAATATAATAGCTCTATATACTGTACCCTGAATATAATAGCGCTATATACTGTACCCTGAATATAATAGCTCTATATACTGTACCCTGAATATAATAGCTGTATATACTGTACCCTGAATATAATAGCTCTATATACTGTACCCTGAATATAATAGCTCTATATACTGTACCCTGAATATAATAGCTATATATACTGTACCCCTGAATATAATAGCTCTATATACTGTACCCTGAATATAAAAGCTCTGTATACTGTACCCCTGAATATAATAGCTCTATATACTGTACCCTGAATATAATTGCTTTATGCCAGAGGGAGCGCTACTGCGCACGCACGTGACTTCAATAGAAACCGCCAACAATGGAGGTGGTGAATAAACTATGACGCAAGGAGGTGCACGGAATTCCCACCGTGCAGCCTGAAGCTGACTTGCATATCGATTTCCACGGTAAAACAGGGAGTCTTTGTACAAATGATTAGTGCAGTCTTTTTAAAGGCTATTCGGGCCTATCTTTAGCTGAAAACACGAAAATCTAGTGATAGAGCCCCTTTAAGTTCTGTCATTATATGTCTGTATTTAATCTCTGTAATCCATTGTGAGCCTGTGAGAGCCAGTACGGCGAAATGCGTGTCGCGGCGCAAATCACTGGGTATGGTGTTTCATTATTATGTATAGATAGGCCACCTTATCTTCGTCTGAACGGGTGTTCTGGAGTTTTATATGGCTAAGCTGAGCGCACAGCCATCACTGCTACACCGGAGATATAGCAGAGCTGAGTGTGCAGCAGGGTTTAACGCACACTTAGCACTGCTACATCTCAGATGCAGCAGAGCTGAGTGTGCGTTGAACCCTGCTGCACACTCAGTTCTGCTGCATCTCTGTGTGTGCTGAGCTCTGCTGCTTCTCCATGTAGCAAAGCTGTGTCAGCTCTTCTACATCTGAGATCGGACCACAATGGAAACTGTTGTGGACCGATATTAGACTCCGCCTCCTCTGGCAGAACCAGTGTTGATTGGCCAAATGCTGTACTCTGTATGGCATTCGGCCAATCAACGCTGGTCAATGCATTCCTATGTGAAAAAGTCAGCTCCGGCATATCGCAAGCTGACAGGGATCCCGACCAGATAGAGCCCCAAAGAGCTGGGTGAGTGACATTCCTCCCTAAATAAAGGTAATCCCTAGCTAACCTGCCTGTACATCTGTCCCTGTCTCACAGTCACATAGTTCAGTCTCATATGACCCGGATATTAAATCCACTGTTCGTATAAATTGGAGGTCACCTGATTTCGGCCGCCAATTCCTTTTACTGATTTTTTTTCACTGCCTCCGTTGTCGTAGCTCCTGTCCCACCTCCCCTGTGCAGTTATAGGTGCAAAAAACGCGCCAGGGAATGTGGGAGGGGATACGAAGATTGAGTATTTTATAAGTGGTGGGACAGGACAGGTGGTTGGGGGAGAGGTGTTCTGACCGCTTATAGGGATTCCCTCTCCCCCCCTTACTCATTTACCTTTCACGCTCCTGGGTGTGGTGAGGGTCCTCCCATGTCTCCCGCTGATGCTGCTGCTGCTGTCGGGGCCTCCCTCTGGTTCCAGGGAGCAAGCAGGTCGGGCAGCGCCTATGTCACAGAGCCGCGCCGCCTAGTATCGGGAGGAGGAACCTTTCTGCCAGGAACCTTTGTGCCGGTCCAGAGGTTCTGGCCGTGCGAAGGACCGCTCAGGGTACCCACGCATGCACAGACCGCGCAATGGCGTGGATGCGCCACAAGAGGAAAAAAAAAAAGAGGAAGAGGAAAGAGTGAGTGGCATGGAGGGTCCCTCCAATACCCCCCCCCTCCCTTTCTAAAGCGAGGGGGGAGGGAGGGACCTAGGGAAGAAGGTGGCAGCAAGGTGCTGGGGTCGGCTCCTCCCCCTGAGCTCCCTATAAAAACCTCCCCTCCACCAGAGTGTCCTGTCGCTCCGGTTACAGGCATACCCTTCTGGAGCTGCTGCTCAAGAGATTCTCCATTGGTATTGCACCTGCTTCATACAGTGAGAAGGTTTGGTGGAGGTGGAGGGGAGCTGGGGGTTGTTTTGTTTAAGGATTGCTGCCTCAGCTTCGCATTTTCTATTTGTCTCCCCCTCCCCCCCTTCTTTTCTTCCAGAATGTCTTCCTCATCTTCTTCCACCCCACTGCGGAAGAGATCTTCCAAAAGAAGGCATTTGGCTTGTACCAAGTGTAGAGTGCCACTCCCTGATTCCTGTGAGTACAGGTTTTGTCGGGGCTGTAGGGAGCCCCCTTCTGATGCTACCTCCATCAGGGAGGTAGTCTCGTGGGTGAAGGATTTTGTGTCCCAATCCATGTCCAAAGTGGATAGTGCTCTTCACCAACTGGCCAAAAGACCACAGCTGGAGGTAGTCGAGCCTTCTCTCCCGCCCCTAGAAAGGCTTCACATTGGAGAGGTAGAGTCTTCGGATGAAGACGCGGAAGAAAAGGAGAAGGAGATCTTCCCCCTGGACAGAATGGGGAGGCTCCTTAGGTCCGTCAGATCTAAGGACCGCGAGGCGGGCGAAGGCCCCAGCTACAAGCCTAAGGCTTTTAAAGCTAATCCGGACCTGATCCGCATTATAGAGGGGGAATGGAGACTGCCAGAGAAGCCTTTTATTCCATCGGCTCGCTTTAAGGCGCTGTTTCCTGTGTCTGATTCCCAGCTGGGGGCCTGGAGTTCTCCACCGAAGGTGGATATGTCGGTAGCGAAGCTGTCCCGACGAACCTGACTTCCTGCCGAGGACGGTTCAGGGTTACAGGACCCCCTGGATCGCAGAGAAGGGTCCCTAAGACAGACCTACTCCACTGCCGCCTCCCATGCCTCAGTAGCCGTGGCAGCCAGTGCAGTGGTTTCCGGCCTAAAGGCAGATCTGGCATCCCTATCCAAGGATATTGATAGTGGAGTGGAGTGGAGTGGAGAAGTGGCAGACGTCTCTTTTACTATCTAGATGCCTGGCGCCAAAACCCGTGGGTCATTCAGACTATCCAGGACGGCTACAGGATCAAGTTCAACTCATCTCCTGTAGACCGGTTTACAACAACTCGCCCCCTTCAGGGCATCAAACAACTTCATCTGGAAAAATCTATCCAGGAATATATAACCAAGGCAGCCCTAGAGCCCGTCCCCCTGAGAGAACAGGGCCAGGGCGTCTACTCTCCGGTCTTCTTGGTTCCCAAGACATCAGGCGGATGGCGGATGATCATCGATCTGAGATACCTGAACCAATTCATCCGCAAAGTACAATTCCGCATGGACACCATCAAGTCAGTGTTACCCTTTCTACAGCCCGGAGACCACTTTGTTACCCTGGACCTAAGAGACGCATATCTCCATGTTCCTATTTTTCCAGCGCACAGGAAATTCCTGAGAATAGTCATAGATCTGGACGGAGGGCTGCGGCACCTCCAATTCTCCGCCCTCCCATTTGGCATATCTTCAGCCCCACATACCTTCACAAAGGTAATAGCTCTGGTCGCTGCCGCCCTGCGCCTACAAGGAATCTTCATAGTCCCATATCTGGACGACTGGCTCCTCAAGGCCCAGTCAAAAGAGGTCCTTATTTTGCAGGTTCAGACCGTAGTAGCTTTGTTAAGCCAGCTGGGCTGGCTGATAAACTGGCCAAAGTCAGTTGTGATTCCATCCACACGAATCCAGTTTCTAGGGTTCATTATAGACTCTCTCACTATGACGATCTCTCTGCTTATGTCTCGCAAAGTGAAGATTGCTCGCGCGGTTCATCATTTTTCCGTCACCAGGAAAGTCTCCATCAGGACGGCCATGAAGGTCCTAGGATTGATGTCCGCCAGCATAGAAGCAGTCCCCTGGGCCCTGTGGCACATGCGCCCTCTGCAGAACGAGATCTTGAGAGTCTGGAATCACAGTCCTTCGGGACTACAAAAGCCTATCCAGTTAACCATCAGCACCAGGCGATCGCTAACCTGGTGGTCCAGTCTTCGGCCAGGTTTACCTGGACCCTGTTGACTACAGATGCCTCCCTCACAGGATGGGGAGCTCATCTGGGGGAGACCCCAGTACAGGGTACCTGGAACCACCTCGAGAGAACGCGCTCATCCAACTGGCGAGAGCTTATGGCAGTTCACCGGGCACTTCTGACGTTTGCTCCCCTCCTGCGGGGGAAAGCAGTCAAGATTCGGATGGACAACCTGACGGCAGTCCATTACATCAACAAGCAAGGGGGAACCAGGTCCCCATCCCTCCTTCAAGTCACCAACTCACCAACTTGATCTTCGCCTGGGCGGAACAGAATCTTTCCCAGTTGTCAGCGGTTCATATCCGAGGGTGTCTGAACATCCTAGCGGACCAACTCAGCAGAGGGTTGGCGACCTCAGGCGAGTGGTCCCTACACCCAGGTACCTTTCACCATCTCACCGAGATGTGGGGTCTCCCCGAGGGGGATCTGATGGCCACCCAATACAACGCCAAAGTAGAAAGGTTTTGCTCCCTGTACCAGGAGGACAACCCTTTGGCAGTGGATGCCCTGTCAGTACCTTGGAGGTTCAAACTGGCATATGTTTTCCCTCCCATTTCGATGATTCCGAAGGTATTGGCAAAACTCAGGCAGGACCAGACCTCGGCAATAGTAATCATGCCGTTCTGGCCAAAAAGGGCATGGTTCACCGACCTCATTCTTATGAGCCAGGAAACCTACTGGAGGCTTCCACCAGTGCAAAATCTGGTAACCCTAAGCGGACGGCCTTGTCAAGGCCTAGACAAATTCAACCTCACTGCCTGGAGGTTAACCAGCCCATACGTGGCGGTAGAGGATTGTCCCAAGGGGTACTAAGGACCCTGGCACATTCTAGAGCGGAATCAACTAACCAGAGCTATCAGAGGGTCGCCCGGACTTTCCAGAGCTGGTGTATAAGTAACCAGCGCGACCTCAAGAGAGATTCAGTCTTGGAGTTCCTGCAAGACGGCCTTGAGAGAGGGTTAGCACCCGCTACCCTGATAGTTCAGGTATCAGCTCTGTCCACTCTCCTGGAGACCAGATTATCACTAGACCCTCTAATCAAGCAATTTCTAAGAGGGGCAACAAGACTTCGTCCCCAGGTACAGTTGCCAGTTCCAACCTTAGACCTAGCTGCAGTGCTTCAAGGACTCTGTTCATCACCCTTTGAACCCCTATCTGAAGTGGACTGGAAGTACCTGTCATACAAGGTGACCTTCTTGCTGGCAATAACCTCCGCCAAGAGAGTTGGCGAGCTACAGGCCTTAGCGGCCTCCGAACCCTTTATAACCTTCTTCCCAGACAGGGTACAGCTGAGGTTCATCCCAGGATTCTTGCCAAAGATACCTACCCTTCAGAATATTAACCAAGCGATTGTTTTACCAGCCTTTTTTCCCTCCCCCAACTCTGAGTGGGAGGAGAAGATTCACAAGTTGGACTTGGTAAGAGCTTTACGGATTTACCTGGAGTGCACTGCGCCTTTCCAGAAATCGGAAAATTTACTTTTAAACGTGTTTGGCCATAATAGGGAGGCCAAAGCATCAAAACCAACCTTGTCAAGATCCCAAGACCTTCCCGTACCAGACTTTGTCCGTGCCCACGCCACCCGAGCAGTGGCAACATCTTGGGCTGAAAGACGTTCTCTTTCCTTAGAGCAGATATGTGCCGCTGCTTCCTGGAGTTCGCATCTAACTTTTGCCAAACATTACAGGTTGGATTGGCGGTCGACGAATGCGGCAACATTTGGACACTCTGTTTTGACGTCGGCCTGCCAGGATGATCCGCCCTAGGGTAAAAGCAATACTTGCTAAATCCCCAGTTGTGCTGCTGTTGGGCGTAGGGGGAATGAAAGATTATGAATGATAATCTGTTTTCCCTTAGCCCAAACAGCAGCACAAGACTCCCTCCCTATGCTTTGTACTGTTGTGCTATTCTGTTTATGTTCATAAACTTGTACTTAGGTATATTACTTGCTACTAACACAAGAGGGAGTTGGTCTTCCGACCTCTTATAGGGGTCAAAGCTGTTAGGTAATTAAAAGTTCCACCTGTCCTAACAGCTCATAGGGGCAGAAATACCCCAGTTGTGCTGCTGTTTGGGCTAAGGGAAAACAGATTATCAGTCATAATCTTTCATTAGTATGTAATAT
This sequence comes from Leptodactylus fuscus, assembly GCF_031893055.1. NCBI lineage: Eukaryota > Metazoa > Chordata > Amphibia > Anura > Leptodactylidae > Leptodactylus > Leptodactylus fuscus. Next base: position 46,559 of record NW_027440541.1, read on the forward strand.
GGATTAAGAGACATTTGTTGCTGATGGATTCATTCTAGAGAAACTAATACCACATATCATGGACCCAGGAATAATCCAGCAACACGAATGCACTGGGAGTTAATATAGCCCTGCACACGTGTCCTGAGCCCCATTTATTGGTTTAGACCTTCTTGACATACAATAAGTTGCACACAAAAAATTCTGGGACAACAACCTTTTCCACCAAGAGGAGTGTAAGAGACAAAAGATTCTAAAGATGACCCAAGTGTATACAGTGCGAATGTTGCGTTATCTAGTCTAGCATCAGAGATCCAAAGTAAGACTTTATATACGTTGGTTGGCAGCAGACGTTGGTCACCTCCACCATGAATGTTCCTACAGCGTGATCTTTTTGTGTATTTTTATTATGATCTACGTCTTCTTACATCTAGATTTAGTTACCAACAAGTTCATGAAGTCTTTACTCAAATAACTTATTTCTTTTACTGTTGACTAACACGTCTCGATTATTCCTCTCCGGTCTCAGAAGTATGATGTAACATTTGGGGAAGAAGATGCAGCTTAGGAGTCCAGCGCTGGAGCCCAAGATGGCGAATACCTGCACGGCTACAGTATATTTACCATTGGTACTGAGATAGGCCGGGATGAATGAGATCCAGACACAGCAGAAGACCAGCATGCTGAAGGTGATCAGTTTGGCTTCATTGAAGGTTCCTGGAAGGTTCCTTGCCAGAAAGGCTACAAAGAAACTGATCACGGCCAAGAAACCCATGAACCCCAAAGTCATGTAGAAGAAAAACTTTTGTCCTTCATCACACTCCAATATGATCTTATGGCTTTCTACCTCAGTGTTCATACCTGGCATAGGTGGAGACATGTGAAGCCAAACAGAGCAAATTACAATCTGCAGCCCGGAGCAAAGTCCTACAACATGACGTGGGATTGTTGGTCCTAACCATCTCCTCAGAGGACTGTTAAGTCTGGTGGCATTAAATGCTAGGATAACCATGATGGTCTTAGCCAGGACTGAGGAGATGCTGATGGAGAAGACCACACTGAAGAAGGTTTGTCTCAGGAGGCAAGTAACCTTAGATGGTTGACCTATGAAGATCAAGCAACAGAGGAAACAGAGAATGAGAGAAACCAACAAGATGTAACTGAGCTCCCGGTTGGTGGCTTTGATGATTGGTGTTTCCTGGTTTTTAGCAAATATTATTAAGATGCAGATAGTAAAAACTGAGAAGAAGGCAACCATCACGGCCAACATAATCCCCAATGGTTCATCATATGAAAGAAATTCTATCACTTTTGGGATGCATTGGTCTTTCTTCTCACCGGACCACTGGTCAGGAGGACACTTATGACACTCACTGGCATCTAAAACCAAAGAAGATAAAGTTAAAGCCACATCTTTGATTATTAACATCCAAGGATCCAGTTCTGAGATGGCTGCTTGGACGTCATATGAGTAATAGCAATTGTATTATTGGTTGAGGTCAGGATCTAGTCAAGCAGGGTCATCTACAGGAGGACACCCTACAATGATTCAGTTATGTCTGAATTTATTCTATTGTTCCTTCAAACAAGGTGCACTCATGTATAGCCTAGTGGAGGATCTTACCCGTGACATTGGCCACCTCGCCCACAGAACAGGGGAGACAGTCATAGCAGCAGATGGGCTGTCCTTGTCGTGGGACCTTCCGGTGCCCAACATGGCACTTGATACTGCAAGAAGAACTTGGAACCTAGAAACAGAAAGGTCAGGAGAGCTGAAGTAAGGAGGATATGACTGTTTGTTATGTCCTGCACCTCAGAACCAGAGTTTTGGAAAATTTGTAAGGAACCCAGCATGTTCGTCTCTATCCATTGCCATGTATTTGTGGTGTATCTGACATGTTTATAATAAAGGCAAGGATGTCAATTAGGAAACATAATAATATCTTCCTCTCATCTTAAAATCAACCTCGTCCTCCCTGCACTCCCTCTCCTTCCAAGAGTGGGGGGGAGTAAAAGTGACAATATAACTAGTGATACTATGTTTCTGTGTCTGTATCAGTCAGAAGTCGCTCTTGTATAATAGATGTGGTGGGAGATCCTAGCAGTGCCTGATTTCCGCCTCCTCTCTCCTGACCGTCTTGAGCTGTCAATCATGTGTCATTAGTAAGGTGCGGTGTTGCTTGAAGATTAGAGTGAGTCATTGTGAAGATGCTCCCAGCTTGGAGAAGAAGCAGGTGACATCATTCTCTGAGAATCACACCCACGACAATGTCTATGGCCCACGTTACAGAGATACTTCCCTTGTAGCAGTCTTGTACAGTAGGACTTATAGACTGCTCTGAGTGCTGGGGGTTTTATGTTGTGAAGGAGGCCTTACTGTTGGTTCTTCTGTAGACATGGCAGATGTACGTGATGGTCTGGGCTGAATCGTTGCGCTCTGATATTTCTGGTACCTGTCTGTTTGGTTATAGGCTGGATATAGTCTGTCCCAATGGCTGATATTCACATCTAAAGACCATAAGGTCAAGTCCAGCATTGGGTAGAAAATCTATCTCAGCTTTACAAAGATATCCACCAAGAAACAAGTTATATACAAAGACCTGCTAGCCCTTGTTTTCCGATGTTGTGTGCACATGACCGTAGTCTTCACCAGTGTGCTATCTGTTCTTCAATATATAGCAAACTGACTTATTCATGTCTATGACCTTGTACCACAAATCTCAGGGTAGGTGGTATTCCCGTCTGTCTTTGAGGACCAAGCTCTTTCATTGACGTGTATGGGTCTATGTAAAGCATGGATAGATATTGTCTCCATCTGTGGCATTTCTCACGGGACTCTACAATCACCATCAAGTGCATTTAGTCTCATGGAATCATTTTTATCTACAAACTTCTGGACTTTACCTTAAAGATAGCTGGTTACGAAATCTGAAAGCCCAATGACCTCCATCATCTGTTAGGTGTTGTCACCCTGAGCGTCCTGGTGTTGTGTTTATCCAAATCTGGTCAGTCATTCCAAAGGTAGAAGCCCTGTTAGACTCTACTAGTCTATTAGTCAACTGGGTGGTAACCGTGTAGTATCTCTGGGGGCGGGGTCTCTATGTGTTGAATGTTTTATGGCCAACTTGGCTAGTAGATCCTAATGTGTATGACTACTAACAGGGCCTATATCTTTGGAAAAGGCTGAATGGAGGTGAGTAAACAAAACACAGCGATGACAGCGACTCCAAACAGTAAAAGTATTGGACGCACTGCACCTGCATGTCCAATAATACTCCTGTGCACCATAGTACTATACATACAGTCCTATGAAAAAGTTTGGGCACCCCTATTAATCTTAATCATTTTTTGTTCTAAATATTTTGGTGTTTGCAGCAGCCATTTCAGTTTGATATATCTAATAACTGATGGACACAGTAATATTTCAGGATTGAAATGAGGTTTATTGTACTAACAGAAAATGTGCAATATGCAATAAACCAAAATTTGACCGGTGCAAAAGTATGGGCACCCTTATCATTTTATTGATTTGAATTCCCCTAACTACTTTTTACTGACTTACTGAAGCACAAAATTGGTTTTGTAACCTCAGTGAGCTTTGAACTTCATAGCCAGGTGTATCCAATCATGAGAAAAGGTATTTAAGGTGGCCAATTGCAAGTTGATCTCCTATTTGAATCTCCTCTGAAGAGCGGCATCATGGGCTACTCAAAACAACTCTCAAATGATCTGAAAACAAAGATTGTTCAACATAGTTGTTCAGGGGAAGGATACAAAACGTTGTCTCAGAGATTTAACCTGTCAGTTTCCACTGTGAGGAACATAGTAAGGAAATGGAAGAGCACAGGGACAGTTCTTGTTAAGCCCAGAAGTGGCAGGCCAAGAAAAATATCAGAAAGGCAGAGAAGAAGAATGGTGAGAACAGTCAAGGACAATCCACAGACCACCTCCAAAGAGCTGCAGCATCATCTTGCTGCAGATGGTGTCACTGTGCATCGGTCAACTATACAGCGCACTTTGCACAAATAGAAGCTGTATGGGAGAGTGATGAGAAAGAAGCCGTTTCTGCACGTACGCCACAAATAGAGTTGCCTGAGGTATGAAAAAGCACATTTGGACAAGGCAGCTTCATTTTGGAAACAAAAATTGAGTTGTTTGGTTATAAAAAAAGGCGTTATGCATGGCGTCCAAAAAGAAACAGCATTCCAAGAAAAACACATGCTACCCACTGTAAAATTTGGTGGAGGTTCCATCATGCTTTGGGGCTGTGTGGCCAATGCCGGCGTCGGGAATCTTGTTAAAGTTGAGAGTCGCATGGATTCCACTCAGTATCAGCAGATTCTTGAGAATAATGTTCAAGAATCAGTGACGAAGTTGAAGTTATGCCGGGGATGGAGATTTCAGCAAGACAATGATCCAAAACACCGCTCCAAATCCTCAGGCATTCATGCAGAGGAACAATTACAATGTTCTGGAATGGCCATCCCAGTCCCCAGACCTGAATATCATTGAACATCTGTGGGATGATTGGAAGCGGGCTGTCCATGCTCGGCCACCATCTAACTTAACTGAACTTGAATTGTTTGTCCAAAATACCTTTATCCAGGATCCAGGAACTGATTAAAAGCTACAGGAAGCGACTAGAGGCTGTTATCTTTGCAAAAGGAGGATCTACTAAATATTAATGTCACTTTTCTGTTGAGGTGCCCATACTTTTGCACCGGTCAAATTTTGGTTTAATGCATATTGCGCATTTTCTGTTAGTACAATAAACCTCATTTCAATCCTGAAATATTACTGTGTCCATCAGTTATTAGATATATCAAACTGAAATGGCTGTTGCAAATACCAAAATATTTAGAACTAAAAATGATTAAGATTAATAGGGGTGCCCAAACTTTTTCATAGGACTGTATGTAGTCCAGGTACAGAAAGGGTAATGATGGTTTGGTTGTAAGTTCATCATACTTACATGTGAAAACCTCTCATTCCAGAGAACGGAGCTGATATTCAGTGTGATTTTGCCTCCTCCTATTGCCTCTGGGTCAATATTTCCCACTTTCACCAGATTAAAGGTGTCCTGAAGGACCTGCACATTGATGATGTCATAAGAAGCTGGGAGATCCCCGTCAGCATTAAATGTCATCGTCTCCCCTGACTTGGTCCGGAAACTTGTTTTCTTGAGGTAGTGAAGCACCTGCAGAATATATATAGGATGACATAAAATCCAGAACATGCTCATACTGGATGTCCTAGACATGGCCGAGTGCTCGGAAACAAGTCCTTACACCAGTCTGACCATTGGCTGACTCTTCTACCAATAACCAGTCAAGTAACGATTGAGAATAAGCCGCATAAACCATCTGGAGCAAACCTGGGAGAAGTTTGGGGGGGGGGGGGGGGAATTATTCACCAACACACAATTTGAGTAAGGTTACAACCATTATGGGCCTTCTACCTTCACTTGACCCAATCCTATCACAGTCTGACCCTGTATTTTTAACCTTTCACTAACCATTGGTATCGTCTCTTTAGTTAAACACAAATCCATCTCACCCATTCCTAAGAAGCCATCCTTCCAAATTTGACTCCACGCCCAGCTATTGCCCATCTCCCTATTCCAATTTACATCAAAACTTCATAAACAAAATGTCCACCTTGAAGTGTCCTCCTATCCCTCATCCAGATGACTGGAGCCACACAGGACACCAATCTATGAGCACAACCAACACAACATGGAACATCAGATAACGTGTCCCATCCGGGGACTGCAGTGTCTGATGTCATCTAACTCCATAGCATGTACTATAAGATTGACCTCGTACCTTCCAGGGTTCCACTTCACTAATTCCATCACAGATTCCATCATGGCACCCAAGAAGCCAGTGTAACGCATGAGCATAGGCGTAGACCGCTAAGTAAGCATGGTAGGTATAACTTAGGTCATTGGTCTCAAATAATGTTGAGATGTTTTCTCCAAACCTCTCCTCCCCGGAACAGAATACTGTCTCATTTACATCAAGGACAACTGAGGTTGGATGACTCTTCTCCCCATCAGACCACTTGCAGTTGAATGCCTTCTCCCATAAAAGTTTAATGAATGGGTATGAGGAAGAACCGAATGGACGCAGGTTGAGAAGAAAGCTCTGGAAACCGGGCATGGCTCCGGTATTGGGAATCAACCCAATTGTACCATTTAAGACCTTCCAAGCTTTTTTAGAAAAAAGGCCTGGAGTGAGTCCAAAGGAAGCGGAAGACAGGAATATCTTCCCGGTGACGCCCTCATCAAACAAAGCATCTAGGAGAACCTTAGTGTGGACCTCAGGACTGTGCATAATGATCACATTGACTGAACTTTTCTTGATGACTTCCACCACTCGCAATATCTGGCTCTTGGAATAACTCAGGTGGATTTTCTCCAGGAAGTCTATACAAACTCCACTTCTTTCTAGGCCAGCTTGGATAGCTTGTCCACCCTGTTGTCCCACATCATTGTCCACAACCAGCATTCCCACCCATGTCCAACCAAACTGGCCAGTAAGCTGGGTCAGAGCAACGTTCTGAAACATGTTACTAGGTACTGTGCGGAAGAAAGATGGGAAGTTGATCTTATTACTGAGGCTGGACAGGGTTGCTCCGTGGCTGATCTAGAAAAGACATATTATCAGTTTCCAGCAAAACAACGCGTTGTGATATGTGAGATGACTGAATACGCATGTTACCTGGGGGTAATGAAGGACACCAAGGATCCGAGCTATCGGAAGAGACAAAGCAGATACAAGCTCCCCTATTATCCCAGCTGTGACAGGTTGGAGGTGACAATTGTATCCTGGAACAGGGTGAGAACCTCCAGACATCAGGGACATGACCCCTCCGACTGCTCGCTGTTCAGACATACACGAGTCAACAAGGCTGAAGCCCAAGGTGACATTAGGCAGGAGGTCTGGAATTGCATTAACTTCATTTATTGCAAACATGAGGCCTAGACCATCCCGGTAATAACGGACATGAAACCTGGAGGACCAAAATGAGATCAGGATATGAATCAGGAAATGACCAGGTCCCATGTCCAAGAGTTTCACTTTGGCTTATGTGCTTTCTAGTGGCCTATAAGACCAAACAGTCCATCTGGAAGGCTTATAAGAAGATAAGATGACCCAGTACTTACCCAGTGCATGATACTGGTTTTGGTATCTCCTGAAAACTTGGGGGTTGGAAATTAAAGCCGGAGTGGACAACAAAAACTCCTCCGAGAAGAATATCTCCATCCTGAAGGAAGGAATCCATTGTCCAACCTCGGAGGACGCAGCTAGGTTGGGATTGTTCTTCACTCAGTGAAGATAGAAGAAGAAGAACCTGAAGGAATCTCCTCATGAAGTCGGAATGGTCGTCCTAGATGGACCAAGTGTACATGGTAGGCCGGGAATCAGACAAGGCTTGTGTAGCTGAAGGAAGATGTAACAAAGAAAGGGAATTTCTATAATATATTGATATCAGTCATAGGTTTTATTCAAAATGGAAGAAAACATGGAGGCCGGCTGAGGAATCTATCACGTAACCTCAACTGAGCCCTCATTTTATAGGTCACCCTCTTTTTCAAGGTTTAGGATACGAGTTATCTCTAACCTGTATGTTTAGTAGTACAGTAATGGTGTATAGACATATGTGGACACCACCAGAGGACATGGAATGGAGGACACATGTCTATATCTTATTTTGCTGTTAACTCCAAAAACTCCAGTTCCTCCCTTGTAATGTGATCACCGCGAGGAGGCGCGAACTGAATTTACCAAGACAGAAGGCTGTGATGGCTGTTATACTCTCTCCACTAATGTATAATGGAGAGAATAGGCCATGGTCTTTGGTTATGGTTGGTGTCCTGTTGGCTTCAGGTCCTGGGTCCTTCTCTCTACAGTCAGGGAAACCACATGGGACTCTTTAGTGAAGCTCCTGACTCCCCATGTCTATGATACCAGGAATGACATGCATGTGCCCTGACATGACTTAATGGTTCTTGGGCCTGTTAGTGTTGTACATAGTTCAGGACCACAAATGGTGTGAAGTGTCCTACTCACAGCATCTAAACTACAACTACTATGCTGACATTATTCAAGGTACCACCACAACCAGTTGGAGCAAGGTCACTAGGTCTGGTCAACCAGAGAACAGACCACAGGGTTGGTTTTGGAGATGAGTCTAGGGTACTAAAGGTTGGGGCTCGGGCAGAGGTGCTTACATCTGACATTGATGCAACGTGCGTGTTCATGGGTTAAGTTCTTGTTCTAACTAAACACGGAGATCATAAAAATGGCAGGTGAATGTTGACCTTTGTTGGATTGAAACCCAGGATGGCAGAGCTATAAGGACACATTGATACCTACTAAGCCAATATACTGCCCACATGTGGTCACAGGTAACATGTTAGGCCCCATCCTTAAGAGTTAATGGACATCCAGCTCCCAATTTCTCTTCTATTAGATATCATGGACTCAGTAATGTTATATGAAGGTTGCAGACATAAGGCTTTGGATTGATATCATCACAAGAGCGAAGTCTATGGACGGAGTCAGTAGAGATTCATCACCTACCTGCTCTATGGAGTAATGTCCATCATAGACAATCAGAAGACCATCGGACCAACATATCGAGAGCAATCTCCACCAACGATAAACCAACAATAAACCCAAAGGTCCTTCAAGACAAAGTCATGTTGATGGGGTCACAATGTTATGGAGTCGTCAGGTCTGGTCTGGTTAGTGTGATCGGTCCATAGACGGGGTATGATAATACTACAGAGGTAACTCCATAGTCCCCGACGTGACGTGAGCGTGTGATATGTATATATGATGATGGGGTGTCTATGTATATAGAGAGGTGACTCTAGGCATATGATAATGGTGTATATATGTATAGGATGCGGAGATGTGTATATATGTGATATGTGATCTTATGTATACATGTGAAGATGAATAGTTATGTCTATCTATACATCTGACATGAGGTTGTATATAGGAGTCAACGTATATTGTATAGGCTGTATATGTGAATATGAATATATAAGGGTGAGAATCTTCAAGATCTTGTGTGTGATGCGTTATATACTATATATACAACTGCTATGAGGGTGTATATGTGTATATGACTGATATGAGGTATATATGTATATGACGTGAGGGTGGATATCTATAAATACAGGGGTCATTTACTTCTCAGTATTTATAGCTATGACGGTAACAATTAGATCTGGGATCACATCTGGGATCTTCTTCCTCCGAGGACACAGACTCTCCATAATTATAGACTTGTGAAGGTCTCGGGGGGTCTCGTAGTCGGAGCTCCCTCGGAGTCGGCAGAAGTTCTGATAATGAAGGGTTTGCAGATTACAGGGTGTGATAATGACAGGTTCTGGGGTGTAATATGGGAATTGTGAGGGATCTGCTCGCTGCGGGATACTCAGGTGCGGGGAACTGCAGACAACACTGGAAATATCCAAGGATATATTGTATTATAACAAGGGATTATGTAGATAATCTTGTTTCCCTTAGTCCTAACAGCGGCACAATGTGGGGTATTTCGTGCCCCTGTGTGCTGGTAGGACAGGCGGAATTTTAATTAGCCATGTATTAATTTCACATGGCTTGTTCCCTTTAAGAGGGCACAGATACCTCCCCCCTGTGCGTAAATAACAAGTAATAATACATACATTCCAAAATAAACAACAATAGGGGGGGAATCCTTGTGCCGCTGTTAGGACTAAGGGAAACAAGATTATCTACATAATCCCTTGTTCCCTGTCGTCCCTACCAGCGGCACAATGTGGGGAAATAGCAAGTAATCCCCATAAGGGTGGGAGATTAAACACAAGCAGAATGTAATACAGTACGCCCGAAGGCAGTAGCTTCTGAGCCATACCGATCAAGTCGGTAGTGCTTCACAAAGGTCAATTCTGAAGACCAGGATGCTGCTGCACAAATCTGGTCCAAGGTGAGAGCCTTGACCTCTGCCCAAGAGGTCGATACTGCCCGCGTCGAATGGGCCCTTAGGACGGTCGGCGGAGGTAAGTTCTGACTCACAAACGCCAACTTGATTGCTTCCTTCACCCAGCGAGAGATGGTGGTCTTAGAAGCCTTGCGGCCTTTATGGCCCCCTACATAATTTATTAACAAGTTCTCAGATCTCCTGAAAGCGCGTGTGCGCTGAAGGTAAATCTGCAGGTTCCGGACTAAATCTAGGGTATGCCACTTCTCCTCCTCAGGGGAAGTGGGCACGGGAAAAAAGGTTGGCAAGCAAATGAGCTGACTCACATTCGCCCTAGAAGAAACTTTCGGCCTGAATCCTGGCAGAAATCTCAACTGAACACGGTCTTCAAAGAAGGCAATGTAAGGAGCTTCCGATGAGAGTGCTTGAAGCTCCCCTACTCTTTTTGCCGAGGTGATAGCGAGGAGAAAAGATACCTTATAGGTCAGCCACTTTAGATCCACCTCCTCCAGAGGTTCGAATGGAGCAACACAAAGTGCCGTTAGGACCTTGCTGAGGTCCCATTGGTGGACAGGAGCAGAAACTGCTGGTCTCAGCCTAGTTGCCCCTTTGATAAAGGTGCTCACTAAAGGATCCTGAGACAACCGCCTCCCCAGATAGGCGGACAAAGCGGCTACATGTACCTTCAGGGTAGAAGCTGCAAGCCCTCTGTCTAGGCCGTCCTGAAGGAAATCCAGGATCGCCCTCACAGGGGGATCGGAGGAGTCCACTTCGTGTTCCGTGCACCAGGCCTGGAAAATATTACCGATCCTACGGTAATTCTTATTGGTCGAGGTGGCTCTGGCGCTGGCTAAAGTCCTTAGGACGCCTTGAGACAGTCCTCTATTCCTTAATAGGGACTGGTCAACCTCCAGGCTGTCAGATTGAATCTCCTCAGATCGTGGTGTCTCAGCTCTCCTTGTGTCACCAGATCTGGGAGGGGGGGAAGCCTCCAATACCTGCCTTGACTCATCCACATGAGCTGGGCAAACCAAGTCCTTTTCGGCCAGAACGGGATTATGGCAATTCCCGAGACTTGGTCCTGTCTGATTTTCATCAATACCTTGGGTATGATGGAAACTGGAGGGAAAATGTATATCAGCCTGAACCTCCATGGGATGGACAGGGCATCCACTGCCAAGGCATTGTCCTCCTGGTACAGAGAGCAGAAGGTTTCCACCTTGGCGTTGAGTCGGGTTGCCATGAGGTCGACATCCGGAAGGCCCCATGTTTGGACAATCTGATGGAATATGTCTTGATTGAGAGACCATTCTCCTGATACAGGGATACCCCGACTCAACTGATCCGCTACTATGTTCAGGGAGCCCTTGATGTGAACAGCGGATAGGTGGGTCAGATTCTTCTCTGCCCACGTGAAGATCAAGTTCGCCTCTCTCAGTAGGGCTGGAACCCTGGTGCCGCCCTGTTTGTTCAAGTATATTACCGTCGTCATATTGTCTGACCGGACCTTGACTGCCTTCCCTTCGAGAAAGGGGGCGAGTACTTCAGCGCCAGATACACTGCTTTTAGCTCCTTCAGGTTGGAGGTTCCTACCTCTGGATTCCTCCACAGACCCTGGACAGTCCTGCCGTCCAGGTGGGCTCCCCATCCCGAATGGGACGCATCTGTTGTCAACAGGGTCCAACGAGGTTGAACCGAGGACCTTCCGTCTTTCAGGTGTCTCCACCATCTGAGGGAAAGACGGGTACCGGGAGAAAGGCAGATCTTCCTGTGCAGTCCCCGTGGAGATCCGTTCCAGGCTCTCAACACTTCCATCTGAAGGGGACGCAAGTGCCATAAAGCCCAAGGGACCGCCTTGGCTGAAGAAGACATCAGGCCTAGGACCCGCATGGCGGTGCGAATGGTGATCCATCGGGACCTGAGGAGGCCCCGAACCGAAGCTTCTATTTTTGCTCGCCTTGGACGAGATAGGAAAATCTGCATGCTCTGGGAATCCAGAACAAACCCTAGGAATTCCTTCCGGGTGGATGGCACTATTTCTGACTTCTCCCAATTGATCAGCCAACCTAACTCCTGGAGGAAGGCGATGGCTATCTGGAGGTGGTGATGGAGAATTGAAGTAGACTGAGCTTTTATAAGCCAGTCGTCGAGGTAGGGAACCACGAAGAGGCCTTGAAGTCTAAGAGCGGCGGCAACTGGTGCGACCATCTTGGTGAATACATACGGAGCTGACGATATGCCGAATGGCAGAGCAGTGAACTGTAGGTGCTCTCTGTGACCAGCCATAAGAACGGCTATACGTAGATATTTCCTGTGTGGCGGGAAGATGGGGATATGTAAGTAGGCATCCTTCAGGTCCAGGGTGACCATGACCTCGTTGCGCAATAGGAAACTGGTTACTGAGTCTATGAACTCCATCCTGAAAGGTTTTTTCTTTATGAAGAGGTTGAGGAACCGAAGATCTATAATCATCCGCCACCCTCCTGTGGACTTTGGAACCAAGAACACGGGTGAATAAACTCCTTGACCCACATCGGGAGGAGGGACCCTTTCCAGGGCCCCCTTTAAGAGATATTCTGCGACGGAAGCCTCCAGGCAGTCTTGTTGTAGGGCTGGTAAGACCCGCGTAGTGATGAAACGATCCACCGGAGGATGGGAGAACTCTATTGCGTATCCTCGCTGAACAACTTGAAAGACCCATGGGTCCAGAATGCGAAGATGCCATGCCACAAGGAAATTCGAAAGGCGCCCTCCTACGGGAGAGCTGGTCACAGAGAGCGGCGTCTCCTCAAAACCCCTTCTTCTTAGGGTCCTCCTTGGGGATCCCGCGACCCGCCCCTTTCGGACGGTATCTGGGGCGTCTCTGGCTTCCTTGTTGAGGCCTGTATTGAGACGTGGAGCCTCGACCCCTAGAAGGGGGAGGCCTTCCTCCTCTGGTTGCTTGTGGTAGTGATCTCCCTCTACCATCAGCCAATCCCTCCATCAGATCGTCCAGCCCTTGGCCGAAAACCTTCCCAGGTTGAAAGGGGAGGGGACACAAAGAAAACTTGGAGGCGACATCAGCCCGCCAAGGTTTGAGCCACAAGGGCCTCCTGGCGGCGGTATTGAGGGCCATGGCCTTGGAAGCCAGCTTCACCTGCTGTCTTGCCGATTCTCTCAGGAAATCCGTAGCGAGACGGATCTCCCCCATGGATGCCAGGATGTCGTCCCTGTTAACCCCGGAGTCGATATCCCGTTCCAGGCGGTCCAGCTGGGCTTGAAGCTTATCAGCTACTTCCGTTGAGGCGATGCCCACCGTCACCTGGGCTGAAGCAGACGAATACGCCTTCTTGAGCGTTGAATCCACTCTTCTATCAAGCAAATCCTGAAGATTTGACCCGTCATCGATGGGCACGACAGTGCGACGGGAAAGCTTAGAGATGGCTAAATCCACCTTGGGTGGTGGACCCCAGCGATCCAGCTGGGAGGGATCAATCGGATACACTGCTTTGAAAGCTCTGGTGGTGACGTAAGCCTTCTCCGGCTGCTTCCATTCTTGTTCCATTAGGCTGGCCATGGAGGCGTCCACTTGGAAAACCCTCCGCTTCCCAGAGGTGGACGCAGAGGCTTCCCCCTCGCCAACCTGGTCCCACGACCGGATGGCCTTCAGCAGTTTATTAGTCTTTTCCCGATGGAAAATTGGTCTGCTGGTACAGGAGGACTGATCGTCCGATGATATGGACACCTCCTCCACCTGGAGGCGCTCCAGGGAGGGCAGTGAAGCAGAACGCCTTTCCACGCGCTGCTTCTTGGTGAGCTGAGCCAGTGAAGTACGGATATCCTTTAAAGAATCATCCTGCAAAAAACACAAGGATACTTAGAAGCCGGAGGGGACCCTTCCCCTCTTTGCGGCAACCGTACTCACCATGTACTCCTTGACCCATGCTACCATATCACTGGTAACGGGTTCCTCCCGCAGAGGTCCCCTGCATTGCTGGCAGTGTGACCAGTCATAGCCTAAAGGCAAAACAATGACATTCAGGATACTCCCACCATTGGGAGAATTAGCAGACGAAAAAAACGCACCTACCATCAGGTAGTGGAACGTCACAATCAATGCAAGCCAGGTGTCTCCTTTTAGAAGACTTCTTCCGTCTTACTTGATCCCCGGGAGGGGTAGAAGAGGAAGACATGACAAATAGAAGCTAGCTTTCAGCGATACCTAAGCATGGAATATGAAACATCAGAGGAGTACATTCAAGGAACCATATGAGGAGACTCACCCAGCTTCTGCAGACCACTTACCAACCTTCAGCAGAGTTTGCAGTAGAATAAATGCAGTTTGAAGCGGTAACCACAAGCCACAGCGCAGAAACCAGCTAGGGATTAGACTAGCAGGCAATGAGGGATGCAACCTGCCCCCTTTTTACAGCCCCATATCCGGAAGGGGCGTGGCCTTAGTCAAAAGCTCCGTTCCTTTGCCCTTCATAACACTCCTAGCCCTTCAAGTCACGCTCCCCCCTTGAGCCAACTACATTGGCACGTACCTTAATCTCCTGAGGACCTCCAGTGTCCAACGCTGCTGTTCGCGTGGTCCCGGAGCGGCGAATGCCGAAAAACCGGAAGTTGCCGGTGTTACACTTCTAAACGACCGGCCGGAACCCTCCTACGCAGAGGAAAGGTTCCGCGAAAACCGGAAGTTCCCCTCATGGAGCCGCGCGAACACGCCGGCTGGCTGCGCGCGGCTCCGAAGCCCAGCAGGACTGGATGCCGGGGAACAGGAGGTAGGATTGCGTGAGGGAGGTGGGCAAAATAGGTAACTTTAATCTTACCTATTCTCTTTGCAGGACCGACAGAAGTCCAAAGGGGCAGAGTGCATGATTGAAGACACCTGAACAGGTCTGAGCAGGTAAGTACCTGAAACTTCTTCTTACTCTTTCTCTTTAGGAGGACACAGAGTCCTCCCCACCTGTCCAATCCTTTACACAGGACAGAAAAAAACGCACAGGGGGGAGGTATCTGTGCCCTCTTAAAGGGAACAAGCCATGTGAAATTAATACATGGCTAATTAAAATTCCGCCTGTCCTACCAGCACACAGGGGCACGAAATACCCCACATTGTGCCGCTGGTAGGGACGACAGGGAACAAGTGTTATACTAGAGGAGCCCAAGGAAGTAGGTGGACATGGGGGTGCTCATGAAAGTCAATGTACAAGTAATAAAAAAGCAAGAAAAACAAAAAGATATCTCAAAAAATAAGAAGAATACCATAACATAGGAAACTTATTATAGATAACTACATACGTACACACCTATGACCTGGAGGACTGGACAGGACCTCGACCATGTACAATCTAACCAAGGAGACCAAGTCAACGACAAATGAATAAAGCTAGGACTAGACAAGGGGTGACCAGGACAAGAGTGATTGGTCCAACAATGGTCAGGTCAAGGATAGACAGGAGGGACTATGGTGTAGACTACCTAAGAATCAGGCGGACGTCAGGGCTGGCGTCACAGGCTCCATAGACAGGAACAAGCCGGAGGTCAACACTTAGATGTCAGAAGAATGGAGACAACAGACAGGGATGAGGTCAGGAAACAAGCCAAGGACTAACGCAGTGGTTAGCATACAGGTACCACTCTTCCCCCATGGGAAGATCCAGCAATTATATAGTGTATAAGACTGTATGGGCCAATGAGTGAACCACTGCAGAAGGAGAGATGGTGGGGATGTTGGTCTCCTTTATATTTGTCGGTGGCCACATTTTTTTAGAACAGTGAGATATATTCTGAGCAAAATGAAATAAAATCCATAAATATACAAAAGATCCAGTGGTAAGATGACCGAGGAGAGACCCCTGCCCCCAATAAGAGCCCCAGTGAGGGTATAATGGGCTCCAGCCATCCTCACATCCCAGGAGAGTCTCCCGGAGCCCAGGAGGATTGGGCTGGATCTGCTCATCTCGTGGATCTACTTCAATTATTTCCTCCAACATAAACATTGCTGATCAGGGTTGAGCCGATCTTGAGATTTCAGGATCGATTTTAAAATCCAATTTCCGATCATTTTCCAGCCGATCCCAAACGCGATCATGAAATTTGCTTGATCGCTGATTGGGATCTGATCGGCGACAGTCTCCTATCTGCCATAGTTATAGAGAGTAGAGATGAGCGAGTAGTTAAATACTGTAATAGGATTCGATATTCGATTTGAGTAGTCGAATATTGAGGGGGCTACTCGAAACGAATATCGAATCCTATTATAGTCTATGGGGGAAAAATGCTCGTTTCAGGGGTAGGCAACATTCGATCAAATTGAAATGACCAAGTCCACGAGTGAGAGTCGGGCTGGATTCTCCGAGAAGTCTTCTCCTTGCAGCGTCCCTGCGGCGTCTTCCGGCTCTGAATTCACTCTGCCAGGCATCGGGCCTGGGCAGAGCCGACTGCGCATGCCCACGCTACAAGAAAATGGCCGCTTACAGTCAAAGCGGCCATTTTCTTGTAGCACAAGCATGCGCAGTCGGCTCTGCCCAGGCCCAATGCCTGGCAGAGTGAATTCAAAGCCGGAAGACGCCGCGGGGACAATGCAAGGAGAAGACTTCTAAAGGTAGGAGAAGAACCAGCATTGATTGGCTGACTGTATAGCATTCGGCCAATCAACACTGGTTCTGCATCGGATCTTTCCATTCAAACAGCGAGTGGTACTCGATCGAGTATGAGTATTTCGAATACCATAGTATTCGATCGAATACCTACTCGCTCATCTCAAATAGAGAGTATTCTGTGACTGGCATTGTATGAGGGAAGGCCGACCTTGTCTCCTATTAAGAAGACAGCCAAGGGAGCCTCATCCCTGTGTAACCTTTAGACAAGAGGCCTGAGGTCTAGGACTGCCCAAAGGTTTAGGATTCAAAACTTTTTCAGGAGACAAAATGTTAGAAAACTCACAAAAAATACATAAAATACACATGATAATAACATATAATACATATAATACACATAATCTCCAGACATTTGCTGTACCAAGTCTTACATAACATGTTCTTGGCTGGTGACTCCGGAGAATCCTCCCTCCCCATTACACCCCCGGGCTACTACTGCAGAGCGTACGGCAGACGATGGCCGCTCGCCATAAACTACTAAGGTGTTATTATAATCTAATTCTTCCTCAAACATCGATCTGGTGCCAAAAGCCGCTGACGCGTCAGTCACTTACTGACATCCGAGAAGAGATCAGCACAGACACGACAATGTGCTCAAGGAATCCAAGACCTCCTCCAGGCTCCATGCACTAAATAAACTAGATCTCAGGCCTTACAAGGAACCTGCTGCCATTAGGGTTAAGAGATCGGGATTTGATCCCCATCAACGATCGAGAAAATTTCAGGATCGGGATCGGCTGGAAAGTGATCGAAAATCAGATTTTAAAAATGATCATCCCTAGCCGCCATTTATTTTTATTATTTATTCTAATCTGTTTTAATTTTCCGATTGTAGATTTTATTTTTTATTCTATTTTCTGTCCGTGATTATGGGGGCGGCCATCTTGCCTGAGCCCTCTGCTCTGTGAACAGGATTTAGTCATCTGCTTAACAACATGGAAAAAATTTAAAAAAATTATATAGAAAAAATTCTTTAAATATGTTTAACATAAAAACATGGTTTTAAAAAAAATAATTCCTTTTCTGTTGGCAAATTCCCTATAAAGGGATCCTATCTTTTAAACACAATTTTTTCTCCCTAACGGGTCGGAATAGCCTTCAGAAAGTCTATTCGTCTCCTACCTTTCCTTTTCTTCTCTGCGCCACCGTTCGCCTGCAATCCCGGTTTTTCTCGATATGCAAATGAGCTCTCTCGCAGCACTGGGGGCGGTCCTCAGCGCTGAAACAGCACTGGGGGCGTCCCCAATGCTGCCAGAGAACCCTCCAGCGCCTCCAGAGGACCAGAACAACGGACAGGTGGACCACTAAAGGTGGTAGCAGATATACACAAAGCATGACAGACGTCTTTGATTAAAATTGGGTCTGTCCGGGCTCCATTGTCTTTAAACTGAGGGCGATAAAGCCGCATGTGCAGGATGTGAATGTAGTCTGAGGTATCCAGAGAGGGAGAGAAGCTGAGGGGGGCCCTGCTGCTCACAGGCCCTTATCCCCCCCCCCCCACCTTACAGCCATGTTGTATGGTATGACCCATATTTTGAAAGGAAGAATAATAGATGTAATACAGGGTCAGTGGTGGACTCCTGGGTCTACCACATTTGTAACCACCCAATGTCAATCATGTTTGATGTGTTTTCAAATTCCATTCTGAAAAATCTGTGAATGTTCCTCAAAAACATTTGATGCATCCCAGCACCCAATACTCTCCTGAGGATGTCCAGCACACTCCTTGTGATGTCCAGTGCTCTCCTTGTGATGTCCAGTGCTCTCCTGGGGATGTCCAATGCTCTCCTGAGGATGTCCAGCACACTTCTTGTGATGTCCAGTGCTCTCCTTGTGATGTCCAGCACATTCCTTGTGATGTCCAGTGCTCTCCTTGTGATGTCCAGTGCTCTCCTTTTGATGTCCAGTGCTTTCCTTGTGATGTCCAGTGCTCTGCTTGTGATGTCCAGTGCTCTCCTTGTGATGTCCAGTGCTCTCCTTGTGATGTCCAGTGCTCTGCTTGTGATGTCCAGTGCTCTCCTTGTGATGTCCAGTGCTCTGCTTGTGATGTCCAGTGCTCTCCTTGTGATGTCCAGTGCTCTGCTTGTGATGTCCAGTGCTCTCCTTGTGATGTCCAGTGCTCTGCTTGTGATGCCCAGTGCTCTCCTTGTGATGTCCAGTGCTCTCCTTGTGATGTCCAGTGCTCTCCTTGTGATGCCCAGTGCTCTCCTTGTGATGTCCAGTGCTCTCCTTGTGATGTCCAGTGCTCTCCTTGTGATGCCCAGTGCTCTCCTTGTGATGTCCAGTGCTCTGCTTGTGATGCCCAGTGCTCTCCTTGTGATGTCCAGCACATTCCTTGTGATGCCCAGTGCTCTCCTTGTGATGCCCAGTGCTCTCCTTGTGATGTCCAGTGCTCTCCTTGTGATGTCCAGTGCTCTCCTTGTGATGTCCAGTGCTCTCCTTGTGATGTCCAGTGCTCTGCTTGTGATGTCCAGTGCTCTCCTTGTGATGTCCAGTGCTCTCCTGGGGATGTCTGGTGCTCTCCTGGGGATGTCCGGTGCTGTCCTGTGGATGTCCGGTGCTGTCCTGGAGATGTCCGGTGCTGTCCTGGGGATGTCCAGTGTTCTCCTGGGGATGTCCAGTGCTCTCCTTGTGATGTCTAGTGCTCTCCTTGTGATTTCCAGTGCTCTCCTGGTGTGATCCACCGCTTTCCTGGGAATATCCAGTGCTCTCCTGGGGATGTCCAGTGCTCTCCTTATGATGTCCAGTGCTCTCCTTGTGATGTCCAGTGCTCTCCTTGTGATGTCCAGTGCTCTGCTTGTGATGTCCAGTGCTCTCCTTGTGATGTCCAGTGCTCTCCTGGGGATGTCCGGTGCTCTCCTGGGGATGTCCGGTGCTGTCCTGTGGATGTCCGGTGCTGTCCTGGAGATGTCCGGTGCTGTCCTGGGGATGTCCAGTGTTCTCCTGGGGATGTCCAGTGCTCTCCTTGTGATGTCTAGTGCTCTCCTTGTGATTTCCAGTGCTCTCCTGGTGTGATCCACCGCTTTCCTGGGAATATCCAGTGCTCTCCTGGGGATGTCCAGTGCTCTCCTTATGATGTCCAGTGCTCTCCTTGTGATGTCCAGTGCTCCCCTTGTGATTTCCAGTGTTCTCCTCGTGATGTCCAGCTCTCTCTTGGTGATGTCCAGTGCTCTCCTGGTGTGGTCCACCACTTTCCTGGGAATGTCCAGTGCTCTCCTTGTGATGTCCAGCGGTCTTCTGTGACACCATTTTCTTGGGGGTCACGGCTGTGGCCTTTGATTCTTCACCAGCGGTCACATGGGTATGCAGAGCACCATGGCACACAACGTGCCCAGGTCATTTCTGAGCCCAGTTCGGTGACATCACAGAAGAACGCCGGATGTCACCAGGAGAGTCTGAGAAGGCCCAGCAGGGGTAACAGAAGATTTTTATGATTTTTTTATTATTACTTTTACCTCTCCTGGGCCTCCTCTGACGAGACCCCCGAGTATGATGTGGTGGCCCTTTAAGATCATCTGAGATGAAGCTCCATCTGTTCGGTTTCATAAAAAAATATATTTGTAATATTTGGGTCGAACCCGACTTGCTACAAATCACTTTACTGATCTCCGCTTCCAGATTTGGGATGAAGTCAGAAGGTTGAGCTCGAAATAAAACTGTGAGGTGAGTGAAGAGACAAAGTGCGAGCCGTCACGTGTCAGTCACTGGTAATGAGAGTGACTACGATGGGCCTGGTCAGGAGAAGAATAGGGTGGTTTAGTATTTATCTATCATTTCCGGAGCCGTCACCATACATCCCCGTAATAGACTCTATTCTTAGGACTTTCTGCAGTCTTGGTGGTGACGTCTGTAGTCATTGTATGGACTGTTCTGGAGATTATTCGTCATCCAAACTTCTCAGGTCTATTGTTGTGTCATAAGGTGAGAAGAACAGGTTCTTCCTCTGATCTCTCATCCTCCTGTCTACAACTGCAATGACTAAACCCTATATACATATATATACCATGTAGCTGCTTCATCCTCAGAACCAGCAGCAGACATGTCCCCGCTCGTGGTCTTCCTCGTCCTAGCACTCAGTCAAGGTGAGTAATGCCGAAGGAGATGTTGTGGTCATGGTAGAAGTCATTGCACTGGTAATGGGGTCACGTCGGTATCTGATTTGTTGAGATAGAAATACCCCTTTAGAAATGATATCTAGTTGCTGCATTTCCTGAACTCCTGCAGTCCATTCACATGAGGGACTATTGGACTGTACAGCACCGGGGATCGGTTGTGGTTGGTTTGGGCTTTGCCGCTCCTACTCTATGTCGGTTATTAGATAGGCGTCATGATGGTATTTCTTACTTTGTCTCCCCATAACTGGATATGTTTTACCATGTTTGCCCCACTATTCTATGCATGGACTATAGATGGCAGTGATTAGGGTTGAGCAATCGGGATTGGAAAAGATTGGATGCCGATCGGTGATCGAATAAATTTCACGATCGGGATCGGCTGGAAAATGATCGAAAATGGGATTTTAAAAACGATCCTGAAATTTCAAGATCGGCTCAACCTTACTCCGTAAACATAAAGTAATTAGGTTTGAGCGATCGAGATCGGGAAAGAGATCGGGAAAGATCTGAAGATCGGCTCAACCCTAGCAGCAATATACCTGTATGGGAGATCTACTGACGTATATAGTAGTGCAGGGTCCACCGAGTCCTATGTAATGGACGTCCCTGCTGAACATTAAAGCCTTGGTGGTTTCTCTGCCTTTTGGTGTTTTTGGATCTGGTGGCATTGAAAAGGACAGATCAGGATCATTGCCATATAGTGGACTGTATGGCAATGATCCTGTATGTGTACTGTATCATCGTATCTTCTAAGCCTCCAAGCATTGACTGGGGTAGGGTTGAGTGATCGGGATCGGAAAAGATCGGATTCCGATAGGCGATCGATTTCGGAATTCTGATTGTGATCTTTTACGGCGGGATCGAGGTCAGAGGTTATCTCCAGATCGGCTCAACCCTATTCACGTATAGATCATGAATAGGGTTGAGAGATTGGGATCTGGATCGGCTAGAAAATGATCGGAAATCAGATTTTAAACTCGATCCTGAAATCTCGAGGGCAGGAATGTAAGTTCTGAAATGTTTCTTCTCCCAGGGTTGATACAGTCCTTAAATATAGAAAAGCCTGGTACGTGCCCGGTGGACGTTGACTCCCCCAAATGTGAAGACGGAATCGGCATCAAGCAATGTGAAGGAGACTTTGACTGCAGAGGCAAAAGCAAATGTTGTGTGTACAAGTGCGGGAAGCGATGTGTCCTCCCACTAGAAGGTAATGGATAAGGTTATGGGCTCGGTGGAAAGTGACGACCCTGAGACTAATTGTATCATGCTGTGAATCATGGAGGTGACTTCCCGTCTACTGTAGAGAGGGGAACATGGCCAAGATTCTCGGTCATAGATGACTTGTCAGATAGGCAAGATGTGGTTTGCTCCCATTTTTGGGCTTCTAGACTATAATCTGTGCTAAGAATTCTGGGAAATGAATATGCAAATAAGTCCTCTAACCTAGCCAAGCAGTCGAGGGGCAATCTCCACAAAACAACTTTTTAGTGTCTTTGGATGGGTGTTTTTTTCCGTTTGGAAGAACTATTCTAGGTTATCCTTAGATATCTTGAAAACCATGCATTGATCTATACTGAGTTATCTTACTAAAGGTGGCGCTAGAGCGAGTTTTCCTTTTTTTCATCATAATGTACTTATTTGCCTATTTCTTCCCTAGAACTAAGGTAAGAAACCCCTGGTACCACCTTGCTTTTTCCTGGTCCTCCCCTTCATACTGTTCCTTCTCTTGCCTAAGGGAAGAAGAATCCGTGTCCAGCGTTTAATGCCTCGAACTGCTCGGCACAACAGAGAGAGTCCTCCAATGAGTGTCACCATGATGAGCAGTGTCCGGGGGCTGAGAGGTGCTGCTGTGCCGACTGTGTGCGGAAGTGTACCCCAACAGTGAAAGGTGAGAGCCGCAGTAACTAGTCTACGACTAAAAGGATCCACAAGCTTACAGAATAAGGCCTCGTATACAGTCAGTGTGCTGGATGGGAAGAACCCGGTTATTGCTCTCGACCATGAGCAGAACTCAGGACAGGTCTTATTGTATATGTTTTGTGGAATAGTTGCTGGGGACTAGCTGCTATGGAGAAACAAGGAAAATTCTGCTCCCTAATTCTGCTCTCTGACTCAAAAGCAACAACTAAGATACTTGGGGTGAGCTAGAAAACCTACTAGAGCTGCAGCAGTCTCTCTCCTGTATCCCTGCTGCTTTCTCACCATGTTCCTTCTACCGCCACCAGTTCCCTTCTCCAGAGACCTTTAGGGTAAGATGTAATTTGAGTCCATTTTAAAATACCAAGACAGATTTCATAAGAATGGAATCAATGGAGAAAGAAGCATTTTTATAGATAGATTTGTGCAGTTTGTTACTGATCGTTTAGCGTCATTTATCAGAATTTGGACATTTATGAACTTCACATTCGCTTTATTATTGTAGTAAAACCCGGGCAATGTCCTGCAGCAAAACTAAAGTGCTCAGCGCGTCTCCCCAGAGCTCAGTGTGAGAATGACGAACAATGTCCGGAACAGACAAAGTGCTGCAACATGTGCGGGAAGAAATGTGTGGAGCCAGTGAATGGTGAGAACGATGTGCTAGGGATATGGGCCTGGAATATGGCTGAGGTCAGGTGCGGTGTGGGTCAGGCTGGTGAATGAGGACAAGCTGGTCTGTAGAAGAATTCAGTATATGGGGCCAGGCTGATGTCTGAGACCACACTGATGTATGTGGCCAGGTTGGGCAATGGGCAAGGGTTGCTTGTAGAAGAATTCAGTGTATGGGACTAGTCTGATATCTGAGACCAAACTGATGTCTGAGGCCAGGTTGGGCAATGGACAAGGGTGACCTGTAGAAGAATTCAGTATATGGGACTAGTCTGATATCTGAGACCAAGCTGATGTCTGAGGCCAGGCCGGTGAATGGGCAAGGGTGGCCTGTAGAAGAATTCAGTATATGGAGCTAGGCTGATCCCTGAGACCAAGCTGATGTCTGTGGCCAGGTTGGGCAATGGGCAAGGGTGGCCTGTAGAAGAATTTAGTGTATGGGGTAGGCTGATCCCTGAGACCATGCTGACATCTGAGGCCAGGCTGGTGAATGGGCAAGGGTGGCCTGTAGAAGAATTCAGTATATGGAGCTAGGCTGATCCCTGAGACCAAGCTGATGTCTGTGGCCAGGTTGGGCAATGGGCAAGGGTGGCCTGTAGAAGAATTCAGTATATGGTGCAAGGCTGATGTCTGAGACCACGCTGATGTCTGTGGCCAGGTTGGGCAATGGGCAAGGGTTGCTTGTAGAAGAATTCAGTGTATGGGGCTAGGCTGATCCCTGAGACCACGCTGATGTCTGTGGCCAGGTTGGGCAATGGGCAAGGGTGGCTTGTAGAAGAATTCAGTATATGGGGCTAGGCTGATCCCTGAGACCATGCTGATGTTTGAGGCCAGGCCGGTGAATTGGCAAGGTTGGCCTGTATAAGAATTCAGTATATGGGGCCAGGCTGATCCCTGAGACCACGCTGATGTCTGAGGCCAGGCCGGTGAATGGGCAAGGGTGGCCTGTAGAAGAATTCAGTATATGGGACTAGTCTAATATCTGAGACCAAGCTGATGTCTGTGGCCAGGTTGGGCAATGGGAAAGGGTGGCCTGTAGAAGAATTCAGTGTATGGGGCTAGGCTGATCCCTGAGACCACGCTGACATTTGAGGCCAGGCTGGTGAATGGGCAAGGGTGGCCTGTAGAAGAATTCAGTGTATGGGGCTAGGCTGATCCCTGAGACCACGCTGATGTCTGTGGCCAGGCTGGTGAATGGGACACTGTGTCTTCCAAGCTGGTGTTTTGAGCCAGGAAGATTCTAAAATTCTGATGTAGAGGGGGAACAGAGCTTAATGTCATGGGCGATCCTAGTGTCCCACATTTTAGATTCCGTCCCACTGCTAAAGTCTTAAAGAGTAATCTCATTGATGTCCCAGTCTCATGGACAGTAGTGGTCATCAGTATTCTCATTAATGGTGCAATAGTGACCAATCCTAGAGTGTCTGGATAAGCCCATGGCAGTAAGGCACAGAACATGGGTATGTAAATGGGTCCTCTATGTGGTGGAACATCCAGATCATGACCATTAGAGCCACAAGATGATACAATGTAGTCTATAGAGATTGTGTGTGAGGGAAGAACCAATCCACCCATTATAGAGGAAGACATGGAGAACTGGCTTTTATACATGTTGATGGTTTGAATAGTCTATATACACCAGTACAGACTCAGCTGTATAATGTATGATGTCCACGGTCCTCTCCTGATCTAGACTTGTGTTCCATTCTAGAGCACCGCGGTTTTTGTCCTGTGAGCTTAGAGCAGGCGTCATGTTCTGCTCCTATAGAAAAGGTCCTCTGCAGACGGGATGTCGACTGTGGCCAAAAACAAAAATGCTGCCTGTCTGGTAACAAGATGGCGTGTGTGGACTCAGTGGAAGGTAACAGATGTTCACCTAAATAAACAAAATCCCAATTGTTGCTCTACAGATCCTCTATGTGGTGGCCTGGTCATACTCGAGTCACGGCTCCACGGTCTACGGCAACAATGCTGACCACTGCTCCAATGTATTTATGACGTCACTGGCAATGACCTTTACCCGCGAGGCAATGTGGTGCAGATGGATATCACCATTGCTCTAGCCATAATGCTAATAGTTTTGTTTTTTCAGTGAAAAATGGAGAGTGTCCTGCTCCGCTAGCGAAATGTGCCTATCCTCCTCCTCCCCCGCTGTGTACAGATGATAGTGGCTGTCCAGGAAGCAAGAAGTGTTGTTCCCCTCTGTGCCGCAAGGAGTGCACCGACCCCATTATAGGTAAGACACTGACTAATGCACGGTGAGACACAAGAATGGGAATGGTGCTCGGTAAGGCAGGAGATCCTATGGTCACAGGTTGGTCCATCTATAAGGACAACAAGTGGATTCTAATCCAGAAGTCACTGCACAGTGGAGTAGACACGTCTGACACTATAATGGCAGAGTACAGTATGGATGAGTCCTAGCTTGTCCTTTGTTTCACGATATCTTTTTTGGTGATGTCTATCATGAACATGAAGCCGCTTCTGGTTCCACAAGTCGTAGATACTGTGAAGCCCATATAGGGACCCCGGTCTCCATACAATGAGGAACCATGTACTCCCTTAGTATAGTGGTATAACCCAGACCTTAAATACCTCTAGACCTTGAATACCTCCGGACCCTGAATACCTCCAGGCCTTGAATACCTCCGGACCTTGAATACCTCCAAACCTTGAATACCTCCGGACCCTGAATACCTCCAGGCCTTGAATACCTCCGGACCTTGAATACCTCCAAACCTCAAATACCTCCAGACCTTGAATACCTCTGTACCTTGAATACCTTCTGGCCTTGAATACCTGCAGACCTTGAATATCTCCAGACCTTAAATATCTCCAGATCTTGAATACCTCCAAACCTTGAATACCTTCTGGCCTTGAATACCTCCAGACCTTGAATACCTCCAGACCTTTAATATCTCCAGACCTTGAATATCTCCAGACCTTGAATACCTCCAGACCTTGAATACCTCCAGGCCTTTAATATCTCCAGACCTTGAATATCTCCAGACCTTGAATACCTCCAGACCTTGAATACCTCCAGGCCTTGAATACCTCCAGGCCTTGAATACCTCCAAACCTTGAATACCTCCAGACCTTGAATACCTCCAAACCTTGAATACCTCCGGACCTTGAATACCTCCTGTTATGTCAGTCCAGATAGCTGCAACGGGGCTAAGGAATACCAGTAGGAAATCTCGCCCTGCACTACTCCCACTAGCTAACCCGGTCCCTGCCTCACGGGTGTAGGTCGGCTGTTCTCAGGCTAAGCCTGACCCCGACAGCTCCTCTCTCACTGACACCGTAGGCCTAGAGGGAAGTGGGAGAAGGAATGCCCTATAAGATCTCTAGGGACTGGAGACTAAAGGGGGTCACCCCTAACGAGCAAGTGAAGCTGCTACTGACAGGGACTGACAAGGGTGTGCGCTGACTAACAACACAAGCAGCACACAGGAAACATGTAGGAAAGAATTCCCCAAACCAATATGGGAAGGAACCTTACACTAGGAAACAAACACAGGGAAACTGAGTAGAAATCAAAGGATAAGGCAATTCACTCACACAGTCAATTATACACAGAGGGAGGATTGGTGAACACAGAAGGGAAAACACAAACCAACTCGTTCACCCAAAACCTCCCAAAAACCAACCACGGAACTTCCTCTATCCAAGATAACCACCTACTCCTCCTGCTAAGGCCTAGCTCTGTAAAAGCGACACTCAGCACAGAACCATGGGAGGCATGGGTTTAAATACAGAGTAGAGACCACTCCTCCCAGGTGCAAATGGGAGGACAGACTAATCAACCAGGAAAGAAAGCAATGAACCTAAATACTCCTAACAGGATCCTCCCCTCAAGGAGAAGACTCCGGATTCTCTAGGAGCATCCTTCTTCGGGAACTCCTTGTGGAATTTCTCCACGAGTCTGGGGGCTGACATATCCGACTCCAGAACCCAAGAATTATCCTCAGGACCGTATCCCTTCCATGCCACCAGATACCGTAGCTTCCCCCGAACATATTTGCTATCCAGAACTCGGGATATCTCATACTCCCCGGACTCAGAAACTGGTGGAACCTTAACAGGAGACGTTCCCTTCTTGGCCTTCTTTAACAAGGAGACATGGAACACCCGGTTTATCTTCCACCTTTTAGGTAGTTGCAGCTGCGCCGCCACTTCATTTACCATCTTGATGATCTTAAAAGGACCCACAAACCTGGGACCCAGCTTCTTGCAAGGAACCTTCAACCTGATATTCTTGGTGGACAACCAAACCATCTCACCAGGGAAGAACTGCAACTCTCCTCTCTTCCGATCCGCCTGGACCTTAGCCTGGTGCGACGCCCGCACCAGATTCTCTCGGATACGGGACCATACCCCTTGCAGCTTTTTAGAAAATAGCTCCTCCTCCGGAACTGGGGAAGAAATGGAAGTAAATACTCCGAAAACAGGATGTCTACCACCGGAGCAAAAAAAAGGTGTGGTACCTGTGGCATTGGAATCATGGTTGTTTAGGGAAAATTCTGCCAGGGGGAGAAAGGCAGCCCAATTATTCTGGTTCTCTCGAACAAAACACCTCAAAAACTGTTCCACAACCTGATTCTTCCTCTCTGTTTGTCCGTTAGACTCTGGGTGAAACCCGGAGGAAAACGACAGTGTAACTCCCAACCTGCTGCAAAAAGCCCGCCAGAATTTAGCCACAAATTGCGGTCCCCTGTCCGAAACGATATCCTCAGGAAGACCATGCAACCTTACAATTTCTTTAATAAACGCCTCAGATAGTGTCTTGGCACATGGCAGCCTGGAAAACGGGATCAAATGGCACATTTTCGTGAAGCGGTCAACGACTACCCAAATGACCGTGAAACCCTTAGACACCGGAAGGCCCGTGATGAAATCCATAGACAGATGAGTCCAAGGTGCCTTAGGAGGTTCCAATGGATGTAGAAGACCGTGGGGACGGGTATGCGACGCCTTGGCTCTTGCACAGACCGAACAATTTTGAACAAACTGCAAGACATCCTTACTCCACCCTGGCCACCAAAAATTCCTAGACACCAATCTCATGGTCTCTGAAACCCCCGGGTGACCAGCAAGAACCGACTCGTGACACTCCCTCAGGAGACTTTGTCGGAGAGTAGTTGGGACAAAAAGCTTGTTTCTAGGTATCTTGGAAGGTGCAGCGTGTTGCGCTTCGATCAAGGCCTTCTCCAATTTCGCGCCCAATACTGCTACCACCACTCCATCCCCAAGAATAGTGGCAGGCGCCTCTCGTTCCTCCTCAGTCGACATATACCGGGATAAAGCATCAGCCTTGACATTCTTTGAACCCGGCACATAAGTCACGGTAAAATGGAACCGCGCAAAAAATAGAGCCCATCTGGCCTGCCGTGCATTTAATCTCTTCGCCGACCCAAGATAAACCAAATTCTTGTGGTCAGTAAATACCTGGACTGGCCTTCTGGCCCCCTCCAGGAAATGACGCCAATGTTCGAACGCTAGTTTTATTGCTAGTAGTTCCCTATCTCCGATGTCATAATTCCGTTCAGAGGCAGAGAATTTCTTAGAAAAGAAGGCACAGGGATGCGTACCCTCCTCGAACTCCTGAGAAAGTACTGCTCCCACCCCCACCGAGGAGGCATCCACCTCCACTCGGAAGGCCAACCTCTCATCCGGCTGTCTCAAAATGGGAGCGGACGAGAATCGCTTCTTCAGTTCTTCAAACGCAGCTAGCGCCTCTGGCGACCACTTAGCACAGTCAGCCCCCTTCTTAGTCAAGTCCGAGATAGGTTTCACAACCTCAGAAAATCCCTTGATAAACTGGCGATAATAGTTGGAGAACCCCAAGAACCGTTGGACCGCCTTTAGGTTCTCGGGTCGCGGCCACTCCAAGACTGCCCTGACCTTCTCAGGGTCCATCTCGAACCCCTTGTCCGATAGGATATAGCCAAGGAAACATAACTTATTGACCGCGAACACACATTTCTCCAGCTTAGCACTTAATTGGTTAACCCTCAGGAGATCTAAAACCTCTCTCACTCTCTCCCAATGAGTCTCCAAATCCGGGGTGTAAATGAGTATATCGTCCAGATAGACCACAACCCCCCTCCCTATGACGGCACTTAGTACATCATTAATAAAATTCTGAAAAAACGCAGGCGCATTGGTTAGACCGAAAGGCATCACAAGATTCTCAAAGTGTCCTAGGGGTGTGTTAAACGCTGTTTTCCACTCATCCCCCTTCTTGATTCTCAGCAAGTTATATGCCCCACGTAAATCTATTTTACTAAACCAGCGGGCTCCCGTAATCTGGCTGAATAGATCCGAGATCAACGGAATGGGATAGGGATTCCGCACCGTGATTTTGTTAATCTCCCTAAAATCCAAACAAGGGCGCAACCCTCCATCTTTCTTCTTTACAAAGAAAAACCCCACTGCTACTGGGGACTTAGATGGGCGAATATGCCCCACCTCTAGACTCCCCTCAATATACTCCTTGAGCGCCTCCCTCTCCGGAATAGTGAGATTGTACAATCGTGTCTTGGGTAGCACTGCATTTGGTATAAATTTAATCGAGCAATCATAGGTGCGATGTGGTGGTAATGTCTTGGCTGCCCTTTCCTCAAAGACCTCCCTGAACTCACATATTTCTTGAGGCAAATTGTCTATAGACAAAGACATAACGGATATGGGCAGACATCGACCATTACACCCCTGCCCCCAAGAAACTACTGACTCGGTCTCCCAGTTGATAATAGGGTTATGCTGCTTCAGCCAGGGCCACCCCAACACTACTTGTGCTGGTAATTTAGACAACAAGAACAAGTCAATCTCTTCCCTGTGGCCACCCACAACAAACTCCAGACCCTCCACCTGTTTGGAGATGACAGCTTGCTGTAGAGGGGTCTTATCAATAGCCCACACCGGTATCTGAGACTTCAAGACCAAAGGACTCACCCTTAATTGCTCACAAAACTCTGAGTCAATAAGGTTGACTGCCGAACCACAATCAACCAAAATCCGGCACTTCTGCCCATTTACCCATCCTTCAAGGGTCAACCCGGCAGTCTGAGTACAGGAAATATGCACACCTCCCTCCTTAGTAGGTTTTCTCCCTTTACCCTCAATAGACCTGGGGTTATTACTCTCCTTGGCGAACCATTCTCTGGAGGGGCATACCCTTGCTACATGTCCCATCCCTCCACACACAAAACAGCGTACTGTGCGGGACCCTTCACTCTTGGGTCTAGCACTTCGCACAGTGGCCCCAATCTGCATGGGTTGGTCCCCCGGGTCCTCTCTAAAAACGGAGAATTGAGGAGGGTTAAGCCCCCCAGGACTCTTGTCTCCACGCTCCCGGAGGCGCCGTCCAACTCTAATTGCCAGCTGCATGGCCTCATCTAGATCTCCCGGAACAGGGTGAGAAACTAGATGGTCTTTAACCTGGTCCGAGAGCCCTGTCTCAAACTGACTAAGTAGAGCGGGGTCATTCCAGTGTACTTCTGCTGCCCACCTACGAAACTCTGTGCAATATTTCTCTATAGCGTGATCCCCTTGCACCACACGTCGTAGGTTATACTCAGCCGTGCGTACCCTGTCTGGGTCGTCATACAGTAACCCCATTGTGGAGAAAAACGCCTCTACAGTTAGTAAGCAAGCTGAGTCGGCTGGTAACGAATGTGCCCAGATGAGGGGATCATCTCTCAATAAAGTAATAATAATCCCAACTCTCTGTACCTCAGAACCGGAGGAAAACGGCCGTAGCCGGAAATACAAAAGACAGTCCCTTTGAAATCGGAAAAAATCTGACCTCTTACCTCGGAAGGTCTCAGGTAAGCTGACTTTTGGCTCCAGAGGCCGACCCACAGGGGCGCTACTCACCTGCCTCTGTATGCCCTCCACCTGAGAGGCTGTGTGTTGAGCCAACTGCTGTACTTGAGATACGCCAGAAGCTTGGATGGCATCCATTCGTAGCTTGATCCCCTCCATCTCAGTGGAGATCTGCTGCACCGCCTGGTACAACTGTTTCAGGTCCGTCATAATACAAACAAACCTTTTTTTTTTTTTTTTTTTTACCGGCTGAGTGTACTGTTATGTCAGTCCAGGTAGCTGCAACGGGGCTAAGGGATAGCAGTAGGGAATCTCGCCCTGCACTACTCCCACTAGCTAACCCGGTCCCTGCCTCACGGGTGTAGGTCGGCTGTTCTCAGGCTAAGCCTGACCCCGACAGCTCCTCTCTCACTGATTCCATAGGCCTAGAGGGAAGTGGGAGAAGGAATGCCCTATAAGATCACTAGGGACTGGAGACTAAAGGGGGTCACCCCTAACGAGCAAGTGAAGCTGCTACTGACAGGGACTGACAAGGGTATGCACTGACTAACAACACAAGCAGCACACAGGAAACATGTAGGAAAGAATTCCCCAAACCAATATGGGAAGGAACCTTACACTAGGAAACAAACACAGGGAAACTGAGTAGAAATCAAAGGATAAGGCAATTCACTCACACAGTCAATTATACACAGAGGGAGGATTGGTGAACACAGAAGGGAAAACACAAACCAACTCGTTCACCCAAAACCTCCCAAAAACCAACCACGGAACTTCCTCTATCCAAGATAACCACCTACTCCTCCTGCTAAGGCCTAGCTCTGTAAAAGCGACACTCAGCACAGAACCATGGGAGGCATGGGTTTAAATACAGAGTAGAGACCACTCCTCCCAGGTGCAAATGGGAGGACAGACTAATCAACCAGGAAAGAAAGCAATGAACCTAAATACTCCTAACACCTCCAGGCCTTGAATACCTCCACACCTTGAATACCTCCAGATCTTGAATATCTCCTGGTGCCCCTGAATAAAACTGTTCTTACATATATCATTGGTATAATATAGGTCTATAGAGCTCTGTTGTGGATTTATGGCAGATCCATAAGACATGATGAATCTAGAGGCTGAATCTAGAAGATAACCTGCCAGTCTTGCTGTATTGGCCTATGTAACGCTATGGTGAGACCTAGGCCCAGTGACACCATCTTTAAGGGAGTCTGTTAAGCCTAGAATTCCTCCCAAACCAATAATAGTCCTGAGCAGAGGCCTTTAATAGGAGCATAAATATGCTTGTGTGGTCACAAACCCCTTTTATGGATATAGAGATCAGCCTCAAATACATGGGGTGTGGGGCCTGGATTTCCAGATTTTGTTCACAGTCCCTAGTGCTCTTAATGTCTTCTAAAATAGTTGCCCAATTGTCACCCTTTTAGCAGCAAATTATATTTTCGGCCCATTACTACATCACAGGCAAATCTGGTAAATTGGGCACCGCCCCCTTTGCACTTGTAGGCTAATTTGCATATTCATAAAAAGACAATGAACTCGGCATTGTGTCACCAGCTCGTGGCCACAACGGTTTGTTTCTAGTCCTGATTTGGGAGGAATTTTGGACCTGATAGACTCCATTTAGGTAGGAATATTCTGATCTGATTCCATCCCATCCATGTTGTGTGTGACGCTCGTTCTCCGTACAGATAAACCTGGAAACTGTCGCGTGGTGAACACCCTTCTCCCCTGCCCAACCCCGTATCCTAAGCCACTGTGTGAGACAGACGTGCAATGTCCCGGCAGTCAGAAGTGCTGTGACTACGCCTGTCGCCAGCAGTGCTCCGATCCCGTAAGTACCATTTATGCTATTTCTTTCACCAATGATTTATCTTTGGAGCAAATTAAGAAGATGGCGAGACAAAATCGAGAAACGAAGATCCAACAAGATGTTTTTGGAACTTAAAGGGGACCTTCACCATCTCCAACTCTTCGCATTCTTCAATGTGCGCTTTGCATTCTTCCACTCCTTCTGGAACAGTTGGACTTTCTCTCTAGCTCCCTCCTTACCCAAGCAATCAGTGCATTTAGTTTTGGTGCCCAATATGCTAATTAGGTTGTGTACTGTCATGTGGGCAGTCCTTGGCTGCATACGATAGTCTGGGATCCACCCAAATGACAAAGAGCTTAAGGTTGGTGGCTGAAAATAAGGAACGTAGAGGGCTAGAGAAGAAATTCCAACTGTGCCAGAATCAGTGGAGCGGCACATAAAGGATACAAAGAGCTGGTGCAGGTGGTGAAAGGTCTTATCAAAAAGATAATTGGAGAACCAAAGAACCCAACATGGGCAAACAAACTCCACCGTGTCACTGGTCTGACTCAAGTCCCGAGCTTTCCACAACATCTCTAACCTCTGGGGACTGCACAACGTTCTCACATCTTAACCCTGACTTATAGATCAGCTTTACAACTCATCAGGGTGCAAAGTTACAACTTGATATGATATCTAGGGTTGAGCGATCGGGATCGGAAACGATTGGATTCCGATCGGCGATCGAGTAAAGTTCAGGATCGCGATCGGAATTCCGATCCCGATCTTTTCATGATCAGCTCAATCCTATTCATGTATATATCATTAATAGGGTTGAGCGATCGGGATCAGGAAAGATCAGATCCCGATCGGCGATCGAGCAAATTTCACGGAAATCGGATTTTAAAATCGATCCTGAAATCTCAAGATCGGCTCAACCCTAGTGATATCTGATCTTTGGTACTCATTGCCCCAAAATCTGCCCTAAATCCCTTATAACTTTATCCACATTGGGTAAAAGTTAACAAGTTCTCCCTATAGTCGATGAGGTTTTTTTTGTAGAATTTTACCAGTAAATGTTCAGAATTGACCTCGCATAATTTATTGATTTTGCGCCCTTCAGGCTATTGCATGACTCCTTGGAGAAGACAACAAGTCTTCGGGAAGATCAGAAGTCAATGAAGAGTGACTCCGAACATCATGATGGGGACCTGCCTCATGGTGGAACTGGTGGACACTGGAATGTGGGATGGCGATGCCCAGTGTGAACAGCTGATAAAGAAGAGGAAACTAGAATGAAACTTGATGTTAAAGATTGGAAATGGATCATCAGTTTTCCACGCCTTGCCAGTGTCATAGACATTCACGGCGGGGGGGAGGAATCTTGTCCTTTCTCAGGTTTCAGATAAAATTATTAAAAAATGACTTGAAAAAAACCTTACTCACATGTTCACACAAAGCTGTTTTTATCCCCATGCCTCAAATCCTGTTCCTATTCTGACACCCAATATGGTGGAAGCCAAAAGAGAGAAGAATCGGTAAAACCTCAGTCAATGTAATGGTGACTCTTCGCTCCGATGATTGCAGCTCCGGGGTCACCGATGTTCTTTATACCTTATGTGATGTGACTTTTTATTGGAAATGGTTTTATGAATTATTCCCAAGCTTGAGATGATGGATGTGTATTGGCTTCTACAATAACTCAACCCCGTAAGTCATTTGGCCACAAAGAATCTTTTCAAGGCCAATATTTACCAATGGAAAGTCAATTACAAGTCTGATATACTGATACCCATGTTTACGATATGTCTATGTAGTATATACAGCATATATAGGCTTACCACTCCTAGAGGATGGGAGGGGTAATAGCAGTGTTGTCATTGGTAGGTAGGGTTGAGCGATCGCGATCAGATTCCGATCGGCGATCGAGTAAATTTCATGATCGCTATTGGAATTCCGAATCCGATCTTTTCCAGCGGGATCGAGGTCACAGGTTATCTCAAGATTGGCGCAATCCTAAAAGTGACTTTTCCCATAGAGAAGTATTGACTAGGGTTGAGCGATCGGGATCGGAAAATATCAGATTGAGCAAATTTCACGATCGAGATCGGGTTCGGCTGGAAAATGATCGGAAATCAGATTTTAAGATCGATCCTGAAATCTCAAGATCGGCTCAACCCTACTGGTAGGCCAAGGACACTCAATGGCTCCTCTAGCCCAGCTTCCCAGTTGGGGCAATGCTGAGGGGGCTTGTGGTGTACCATATACTGGTGGTAGACCCCAGTTGTGAGGAGTCCTCTTCTCTCCTGAGCCTGGTGGTGATGGTCGGAAGAGCCCTGATGGTAAGGAACGACTCAAGGAGCAGCTGCAGATGAACTAAATCATGAGACTTATCTGAGGCAACAAGATTCAATGCAGCTTCTTGGATGAGGTGGTAGTCGGAGTTCCACTGTGGGTGATGGCACTGAGCCTGGTAGCAGTTTTCCACAGCAGATCAGTGCAGGGCAGGAGAGCGGAAACGGCCCTGTCCATAGTGCAGTCGGCAGACCACAGTCAGGACCCTTCCTCTTGGATTTTCATGACAGTGGCCTGGAGAAATACTCCCAACCATTGTCCCCATAGCCCTAATGCATTACATTGCAGATGGTAGGGATTGGTCATCGTCCAGGCTGCCTACACAGGAGTAACATGACTACACTGCCTGGCAGGAAGCAGGGGGATTGCTGATATCTGTTACCCCTTAAGTCAAGATATAAAGAGATGTTATCATGGCGGTCTGGGCTGGATGGTGAAGAGGAGACACCACTGGATTTGTAGAGGAGCCAACAGCTCTCCTGACCGGTCTGATAGAATAAATGCTTGTATTCTGCAAAACATATCCATATAGCCCCTTTATGTAGATGTGGTAGAGAGGGGGAAGTAGGAGCCCAAGTTTGGAGAATAGCTCAGGGCCTATGGGCTACTCAGTCTAGCACTTGTCGTATTATGGCAGATTAGAGTGAGATTGACTGTTCCATCACTATGTACACCAGGAGTTGTGTCTTTTTCAGGTCGTTCTGACTTTGACAGCCATCTTGCTACTAGATGATGTCCAGCCATGATTGTTATCAATGTTCTCAGGATTATTTATGACCCATTCTGCTCAGGTCTATTGTTGAGTCACGAGGAAAGAGAAAATGGAAAGACTCAAGTAGAAGCCGCGCAGATGAACTTAATGATGAAACTATGTAAACCAGAAAAACTAGCGAATTGTGGGATGTGTGTGCACTTAAAATGTAACTTTTAATGATACATCTAAGAGTTGTAGGTATATAAACAATAAAACACCAAGGGACCAATTGCGGCATGGGTAGAAAAAATATGTATCGAGTAGCCAAAATTATTGTCTGTATAGTACAAGACCCCTAGGTCTGACCCCAGAAACCACTCCCTTACTGGCCCGAGCTAGTTTCAGATCCTCAGCATAGAATGGCACTGATAGTGTGATTGTGTGGAATGGATGTTGGGTCAGGAAGGTCCATCTGATCTGCTGGGGGTAGTCGTCTGACTCAGCAGCGTTCGGACTCTAGGTTAATCCAAAAAGTTGATTGGTGTGGGAAATAGGTAGACACATTGGGGATCCAAAATCAAACACCCATTGTGGAATAACGAACTAAACATACGCCAACATTTAGGGATTGACCATTAGCTGGCCAATATCTGATATAGTAGGGTAAGCTAGTTAGTCTGGTATGAATTCACCGCTGGACCAAGTCTTGTAGATACCCTGTTTCCCCAAAAATAAGACAGTGTCTTATGTTAAATTATCTTCTGAAATATATGACCTGTCTCATTTTCGGGGGATGTCTTATGTAGCGGCTGGAGCGGGAGACAATCGGCAGTCATGCCGGTGCTTCCTTAGCGGAGCGCCGTCATGACTGCAGGTTGTAGGTGGTCCAGGAGGTGAAGGGGGGGTGTCTTATTTTCGGGGAAACAGGGTAGACTCTAAACCTGGTATTAGGGAGTAACAATACTAGAGATGAGCGAGTAGTGAAATATTCAAGATTCGTTTTGAGTAGAGCCTCAATATTCGACTACTCGATTGAATATTGAATC
This sequence comes from Leptodactylus fuscus, assembly GCF_031893055.1. Lineage (NCBI taxonomy): Eukaryota > Metazoa > Chordata > Amphibia > Anura > Leptodactylidae > Leptodactylus > Leptodactylus fuscus. The sequence goes on from NW_027440541.1 coordinate 83,584, forward strand.
CTATTACAGTCTATAGGAAAAATGCTTGTTTCAGGGGAAACCACTATTCGACTAAAGGAGAGTCACCAAGTCCACGAGTAGCAGGAGGAAAGTGTTTAGGAGGAGTGCTGTGCAGTTATGGCACATGGACCCCATAGACTATAACAGGTCTGTGCGCTTTAACTGCACAGCACTTGCGCTGATATTCCATTGGGGGGCGTCCTCCTGCGGACTACTTCTGGATGGGAGGCAAGTGCTAATGTGAACTTTCTCGTCCTGCAGAACCAGCATTGATTGGAAAAATGCTATACAGTGTACAGCATTCGGCCAATCAAGGCTTGTCTGTGAGGAGGCGGAGTCTAAGATCGGACCACAGCAGTCTCCATTGTGGTCTGATCTTAGACTCCGCCTCCTCACAGACGAGCCTCCGGCAGAACCAGCGTTTATTGGACGAATGCTGTACACTGTATACCATTTGGCCAATCAAAGATGGTCAATGCATTCCTATGAGAAAAAGCAAGCTCCTGCATAACCCCAAGCTGCCAGCTCTCCCGACTAGCAAGGACGAGCCTGCGGCAGAACCAGCACTGATTGGCCAAATGCTATATAGTGTATAGCATTCATCCAAACAATGCTGGTTCTTAATTGAATCTTTACTTCGAATACAAGTAGTATTGGAATGAGTATGAGTATTTCGAATATCGTAGTATTGTATCTAATACTACTCGCTGATCTCTAAACAATACATCTATCGCACTAATAGACAAGTGAAATAGCTGCTATATAGAGACATGCTCACCTACAAGGGCTATTGTTACCCATGCCGCAATTGGTCCCTTGGTGGTTTATTCTTTATATACCTACAAATTTTAGATACATCAATAAAAGTTACATTTTAAGTGTACACACATCCCACAATTTGTTTGTTTTTTTCATTAAAAGTTTAATTTTCAACTATGTACACCAGGAATTGTGTCTTTCAGGTCGTTCTGACTTCGGCAGCCATCTTGGTACTAGATGATGTCCAGCCGTGATTGTTCTCATTGTTCTCGGGATTATTTATGATCCATTCTGCTCAGGTCTATTGTTGAGTCACGAGGAAAGAGAAAAAGGTTTTCCCTTTGATCTTTTATATCAACACCTGTAGCTGCCATGACTGTATACTATATATATAGTGGACCTGCAGCTGCCTCATCCTCAGAAGGAACGGCAGACATGTTTGCGGTCATAGTCTTCCTGGTCCTTGGACTCTCCTCCGTACTTGGTCAAGGTAGGTGATGCAGACTCCTCATAGCATCGCAGGACAAAGACACTGCATAGATACAGAGCCAGAGCCAAGATCACTACATAAATACAGAACCAAATCCCAAGTAAAAAATATCAAATTAAATTTCTGTAATATTTCCCTTAGTAAACCTTTCTCTCTCCATGTTACTGTTCCTCCCCCGGTGACTCCACAATCTCATCCTCGTACAGTTTATGAGAATTGTGGAATATATTTACAGAACCGTCAGACAATATTTGGAGGCCGCAGGTCGGGGGAGAGGTCACCAATATCTGTTTGTGGACGACCCCTCCGAGCTCTACTGACCAGAACACGGACGTCCATTACATGTCGCGTCTTCTCTGAACTTCTCCTTCTCTCCATTACAGTAGAACATCCCGGAGAATGTCCTCAAATAAAATGTCTACAGAATATTATAAGAGAAGAAGATTCCTGTGATGATGATGGAGGCTGTAAGAAAAATCAAAAGTGCTGCAATATGTGCAAGAAGATGGAGTGCATGGACATGCCAAAAGGTGAGACCATTGTACTGTGTGTACAGGGCCTGGAAGATGTCTGAGGTCAGGAGGGAAAGGGGCAAAGTGGGTCAGGTTGTGCCTGTGTATGGGGCCAGGGTGGTGAAGGAGGTCAGTCGGGTCTCTGGAGCAGTGTAGTGTATGAGGCTAGGATGTATCTAAGAGGAGGCTGTATCTAAGACCAGGCTGTATCTAAGACCAGGCTGTATCTAAGACCAGGCTGTATTATAAGGTTAGGCTGAATTTTGGAACAGAAAGAGGATTACCTTCTGCTGTAGAAGCAGCGCTCAGTCTCACAGGTAATGCTATTGTCACACATTGTAGATCCCTTCCCACTAATGCCATAATGGTGACCAGTAACAGAATCTTGTCCAGTCCCCTAACATGAATAGTGCAGCACAGGAGAAGAAAGTAGTCAGGGATGACGGGATTGTCCACAGTCTATATCCACAAGTATAAACTCAGATAGATCTGAATGATGGGGAGTATCTGACGTTACCTGCTGGAGATCTCCTCAATCCAACAGTGCTTTCCCTTGTGAATTACCAACTCCATTACTGAGATATCTCCCTATCATCAATGTGTAGATGAGATCCATGGAGGAGAAAAAGTATTGACATTGCTCCAAAGACCTAAGAGGTCACACCCTCATTGCTCCGAACAGCTCATTTATATATTGATAAAAACTTATATGTCAGCAATCGGAGTCACCAATTCCCATGGAGAACATTGCTTGGTCCAGGTGATGTAAATCCATTTATCTTTGGAACTGGGGTTATATGCTGTTTCTGGTGACACTAACCTATCTATCTGCAGGGATGGGGTGATATGTTGGTTCTGGTGACAGTAACCTATCTATCTGCAGGGCTGGGGTGATATGCCGGTTCTGGTGACAGTAACCTATCTATCTGCAGGGCTGGGGTGATATGTTGGTTCTGGTGACAGTAACCTATCTATCTGCAGGGCTGGGTTGATATGCTGTTTCTGGTGACACTAACCTATCTATCTGCAGGACTGGAGTGATATGCCAGTTCTGGTAACTATAACCTATCTATCTGCAGGGCTGGGGTGATATGCTGTTTCTGGTGACACTAACCTATCTATCTGCAGGGCTGGGGTAATATGCTGGTTCTGGGGACAGTAACCTATCTATCTGCAGGGCTGGAGTGATATGCTGTTTCTGGTGACACTAACCTATCTATCTGCAGGGCTGGGGTGATATACTGGTTTTGGTGACAGTAACCTATCTATCTGCAGGGCTGGAGTGATATGCTGAGTCTGGTGACACTAACCTATCTATCTGCAGGGCTGGGGTGATATGCTGGGTCTGGTGACAGTAACCTATCTACCTGCAGGGCTGGGGTGATATGCTGGTTCTGGTGACAGTAACCTATCTATCTGCAGGGCTGGGGTGAAATGCTGGTTCTGGTGACAGTAACATATCTACCTGCAGGGCTGGGGTGATATGCTGGTTCTGGTGACAGTAACCTATCTATCTGCAGGGCTGGGGTGATATGCCGGTTCTGGTGACAGTAACCTATCTATCTGCAGGGCTGGGGTGATATGATGGTTCTGGTGACAGTAACCTATCTATCTGCAGGGCTGGGTTGATATGCTGTTTCTGGTGACACTAACCTATCTATCTGCAGGACTGGAGTGATATGCCGGTTCTGGTAACTATAACCTATCTATCTGCAGGGCTGGGGTGATATGCTGTTTCTGGTGACAGTAACCTATCTATCTGCAGGGCTGGGGTGATATACTGGTTCTGGTGACAGTAACCTATCTATCTGCAGGGCTGGGGTGATATGCTGGTTCTGGTGACAGTAAACTATCTATCTGCAGGGCTGGGGTGATATACTGGTTCTGGTGACAGTAACCTATCTATCTGCAGGGCTGGGGTAATATGCTGGTTCTGGGGACAGTAACCTATCTATCTGCAGGGCTGGAGTGATATGCTGTTTCTGGTGACAGTAACCTAT
>NW_027440542.1:0-5000 GCF_031893055.1 Leptodactylus fuscus
GAGTCGTCCCCCCCGGGCCGGGGAGAGAGATGATTGGCAGCCGGCGGAGGTAGCTGCCAGGCGGACCAGAAGGAGAACTGCGGCCGCTCCGAGCAGAAGGGAAATCCCCCGGGCCTCCGGGGAGACGAGCGGCCTCTGGCAGGCGCGGCGAGCCGGCGCCGGCGCCGCCATCCCGGGCGAGGCGACGGGCGCCTCCCGCCCGGCGCATATGGCACTTCCGTCGACACTTAGTCAAATTTTCAACTTTCAAAATTCCTCCGGCGGCCGTGTTTCACTCCGGGGAGCGGCGCCCTCACGCCGGCGGCGGCGCGCCTCGGCCGGCACGAAGGGGTACCACCTCGAGTCGGTGTCGGGGGTCCCGCCGTGGAACCGGGCGTCGGACGGCCCCGGAGGAGGCCTCGGAGCCGAAAAGGCACTACCGGAATGAGGTTGAATTTGACGGCCGGATCCGGGCCGGAGTTCCACAAAGTCGGACACTTTGAGTGGTTGGTCTTCATGTAATGGGACAGGTGACACTCTCTCTGTGACCTACTTTTGAACACCCCCGTCAAGAACCGTGTCCGAGACAGCGTGTGCTGTCAATTAGCTTACCAAAAGTCAGAGTACCAGGGCATCGGACACCCGACTCTGACAAAGTCCCAGTGAACTCTGCTGACAGGCCGCCGACGGCGGATCCCTGCGGGGGGGAGGCAGAGCGAGGGCACCGCCCCCCCGGGTTGCGAGACAAGCCTCTTTAGGTCGCGTGGCAAGCCTCGGTTTTCAGGCGGGCGCTTCCCGCCGAGCCAATCGGCACTTTTAGACACTTTTGGGGAAAAAAAAAAGAAAAAGTCAAACTTTGAAAAATAAATAACCAACGAAACACGGACCAATGAGAACCGCTTCCGGCTGGTCGCGGAAGGGAGAGATGATTGGCAGGAGCTGCCCTGCGCGCTAGAATGAGAACTGCGGCCGCTCCGAGCAGAAGGGAAATCCCCCGGGCGGGCCAGGGGAGACGAGCGGCCGCTGGCAGGTACGGCGAGAGGGCGCCGGTGCCGCCATCCCGGGCGAGGCGACGGGCGCCCCCCGCTGAGCCGATCGGCTCTCGGACACTTTGGGGAAAAAAATAAAAAATAAAAAAGGCAAACTTTGAAATAAAACCCCACGAAACACGGACCTCGGTGAGATCCCCCGGGCGGCCGGGGAGAGATGATTGGCAGGAGCTGCCAGGCGCGCAGAAGGGAAGTCCCCCTGTGCGGCCGGGGAGAGATGATTGGCAGCAGGCGGAGGCAGCCGCCAGGCGGACCAGAAGGAGAACTGCGGCCGCTCCGAGCAGAAGGGAAATCCCCCGGCGCGGGCCAGGGGAGACGAGCGGCCGCTGGCAGGTACGGCGAGAGGGCGCCGGTGCCGCCATCCCGGGGGAGGCGACGGGCGCCTCCCGCCGAGCCGATCGGCACTTTTAGACACTTTGGGGGAAAAAGACCGACATTTTAATAAACCCCATACAACACGGACCAGTGAGAACTGCAGCCGGCCGGCCGGCCGGCCGGCGCAGAAGGGAGGTCCCCCGGGAGGGCCGGGGGAGAGATGATTGGCAGGCGGAGGTAGCTGCCAGGCGCGCGCAGAAGGGAAGTTCCCCCGGGCGGCCGGGGGGAGAGAGAGAGAGAGATGATTGGCAGCCGGCGGAGGTAGCTGCCAGGCGGACCAGAACGAGAACTGCGGCCGCTCGGAGCGGAAGGGGAAGTCTGAGGCGGCAGGCCGGCCCAGGGTTCATGGAGAGAGGGAGAGATTGTCCCAGGCGGCTGGGAAAAAAGCCAGGCCGACCCAGGGCCACCCCAGCCTGGGTAAAGCCAGAGGATAAGTCCCTAGCAGGCGGCAGGCTGCGTTCTGCTAAGTGTCTACCGAGAGGGCACCACTTCCAGGCAACCCAGGGGGCTAAGCCTGAGGCGGCAGGCTGGCCCAGGGTTCCAGGAGAAGAGGGAGAGATCGTCCCAGGCGGCTGGGAAAGCCAGGCCTACCCAGGGCTACCCGAGCCTGGGCACATGCCGGAGGCTAAGTCCCTAGCAGGTGGAAGGCTGCAATCTGCTAAAAATCCACCGGATGGCAACGGAGAGCCGCAGTCCCCGGCTCGTCCACAAGGCGGCGCCAGCACTCGGGTTGCAGGCTGCATTCTGCTAAAAATCCACCGGATGGCAACGGAGAGCCGCTCTCCCCGGCTCGTCCACAAGGCGGCGCCACTTCCAGGCGACCCAGGGGGCTAAGCCTGAGGCGGCAGGCCGGCCCAGGGTTCCAGGAGAGAGAGGGAGAGATCGTCCCAGGCGGCTGGGAAAGCCAGGCCGACCCAGGGCTACCCGAGCCTGGGTAAAGCCAGAGGCTAAGTCCCTAGCAGGTGGCAGGCTGCATGCTGCCAAGTGTCTACCGAGAGGGCACCACTTCCAGGCGACCCAGGGGGCTAAGCCTGAGGCGGCAGGCTGGCCCAGGGTTCCAGGAGAGAGGGAGAGATTGTCCCAGGCGGCTGGGAAAGCCAGGGCTACCCGAGCCTGGGTACATGCCGGAGGCTGAGTCCCTAGCAGGCGGCAGGCTGAATTCTGCTAAGTGTCTACCAGAGGGCGACACTTCCAGGAGACCCAGGGGGCTAAGCCTGAGGCGGCAGGCTGGCCCAGGGTTCCAGGAGAGAGGGAGAGATTGACCCAGGCGGCTGGGAAAGCCAGGCCTACCCAGGGCCACCCGAGCCTGGGTACATGCCGGAGGCTAAGTCCCTAGCAGGTGGAAGGCTGCAATTTGCTATGGAAAGCTGCAATTTGCTAAAAATCCACCGGATGGCAACGGAGAGCGGCTCTCCCCGGCTCGTCCACAAGGCGGCGCCACTTCCAGGCGACCCAGGGGGCTAAGCCTGAGGCGGCAGGCCGGCCCAGGGTTCCAGGAGAGAGGGAGAGATTGTCCCAGGCGGCTGGGAAAGCCAGGCCGACCCAGGGCTACCCGAGCCTGGGTAAAGCCAGAGGCTAAGTCCCTAGCAGGTGGCAGGCTGCATTCTGCTAAGTGTCTACCAAGAGGGCACCACTTCCAGGCAACCCAGGGGGCTAAGCCTGAGGCGGCAGGCTGGCCCAGGGTTCCAGGAGAAGAAGGAGAGATCGTCCCAGGCGGCTGGGAAAGCCAGGCCTACCCAGGGCTACCCGAGCCTGGGTACATGCCGGAGGCTAAGTCCCTAGCAGGTGGAAGGCTGCAATTTGCTATGGAAAGCTGCAATTTGCTAAAAATCCACCGGATGGCAACGGAGAGCGGCTCTCCCCGGCTCGTCCACAAGGCGGCGCCACTTCCAGGCGACCCAGGGGGCTAAGCCTGAGGCGGCAGGCCGGCCCAGGGTTCCAGGAGAGAGGGAGAGATTGTCCCAGGCGGCTGGGAAAGCCAGGCCGACCCAGGGCTACCCGAGCCTGGGTAAAGCCAGAGGCTAAGTCCCTAGCAGGTGGCAGGCTGCATTCTGCTAAGTGTCTACCAAGAGGGCACCACTTCCAGGCGACCCAGGGGGCTAAGCCTGAGGCGGCAGGCTGGCCCAGGGTTCCAGGAGAGAGGGAGAGATTTGTCCCAGGCGGCTGGGAAAGCCAGGCCTACCCAGGGCTACCAGAGCCTGGGTACATGCCGGAGGCTAAGTCCCTAGCAGGTGGAAGGCTGCAATTTGCTATGGAAAGCTGCAATTTGCTAAAAATCCACCGGATGGCAACGGAGAGCGGCTCTCCCCGGCTCGTCCACAAGGCGGCGCCACTTCCAGGCGACCCAGGGGGCTAAGCCTGAGGCGGCAGGCCGGCCCAGGGTTCCAGGACAGAGGGAGAGATCGTCCCAGGCGGCTGGGAAAAGCCAGGCCGACCCAGGGCTGCCGGAGCCTGGGTAATGCCAGAGGCCGAGTCCCTAGCAGGTGGCAGGCTGCTAGCGTCTACCAGAGGGCGAGATCCCGCCTCCCCGAGCGGCCGGGGAGAGAGGATTTGCAGGAGCTGACAGGCGCGCAGAAGGGAAATCCGGAGAGATGATTGGCAGCCGGCGGAGGCAGCCGCCAGGCGGACCGGAAGGAGAACTGCGGCCGCTGGGAGCGGAAGGGAAATCCCCCGGGCGTCCGGGGAGACTAGCGGCCGCGGCAGGCGCGGCGACCCGGCGCCGGTGCCGCCATCCCGGGCGAGGCGACGGGCGCCTCCCCGCCGGCGCGGTTGGCACTTCCGTCGACACTTTGCCAAATTTTCAACTTTCAAAATTCCTCCGGCGGCCGTTTTTCACACCGGGGAGCGGCGTCCTCACGCCGGCGGCGGCGCACCTCGGCCGGCAAAAAGGGGTACCTCCTCGAGTCGGTGTCGGGGGTCCCGCCGTGGAACCGGGCGTCGGACGGCCCCGGAGGAGGCCTCGGAGCGGAAAAGGCACTACCGGAATGAGGTTGAATTTGACGGCCGGATCCGGGCCGGAGTTCCACAAAGTCGGACACTTTGAGTGGTTGGTCTTCATGTAATGGGACAGGTGACACTCTCTCTGTGACCTACTTTTGAACACCCCCGTCAAGAACCGTGTCCGAGACAGCGAGTCCTGTCAATTAGCTTACCAAAAGTCAGAGTACCAGGGGATCGGACACCCGACTCTGACAAAGTCCCAGTGAACTCTGCTCACAGGCCGCCGACGGCGGATCCCCGCGGGGGGGAGGCAGAGCGAGGGCACCGCCCCCCCGGGTTGCGTGACAAGCCTCTTCAGGTCGCGTGGCAAGCCGCAGTTTTCAGGCGGGCGCCTCCCGCCGAGCCGATCGGCACTTAGACGCTTTGGGGGAAAAAAAGGTCAAACGCACAAAAAAAAAACCCCATAAAACACGGACCATAAGAGATCCCCCGGGCGGCCGGGGAGAGATGATTGGCAGGAGCTGACAGGCGCGCAGAAGGGAAATCCCCCGAGCGGCCGCTGGCAGGCACGGCGACCCGGCGCCGGTGCCGCCATCCCGGGCGAGGCGACGGGCGCCCCCCGCTGAGCCGATCGGCTCTTAGACACTTTGGGGAAAA
>NW_027440542.1:17500-32500 GCF_031893055.1 Leptodactylus fuscus
CGTCCACAAGGCGGCGCCACTTCCAGGAGACCCAGGGGGGCGAGCCTGAGGCGGCAGGCTGGCCCAGGGTTCCAGGAGAGAGGGAGAGATTGTCCCAGGCGGCTGGGAGAGCCAGGCCTACCCAGGGCTACCCGAGCCTGGGTAATGCCGGAGGCTCAGTCCCTAGCAGGTGGCAGGCTGCATTCTGCTAAGTGTCTACCAAGAGGGCACCACTTCCAGGCAACCCAGGGGGCTAAGCCTGAGGCGGCAGGCAGGCCCAGGGTTCCAGGAGAGAGGGAGAGATTGTCCCAGGCGGCTGGGAAAGCCAGGCCTACCCAGGGCTACCCGAGCCTGGGTAATGCCGGAGGCTCAGTCCCTAGCAGGTGGCAGGCTGCATTCTGCTAAGTGTCTACCAAGAGGGCACCACTTCCAGGCAACCCAGGGGGCTAAGCCTGAGGCGGCAGGCAGGCCCAGGGTTCCAGGAGAGAGGGAGAGATTGTCCCAGGCGGCTGGGAAAGCCAGGCCTACCCAGGGCTACCCGAGCCTGGGTAACGCCGGAGGCTAAGTCCCTAGCAGGTGGAAGGCTGCAATCTGCTAAAAATCCACCGGATGGCAACGGAGAGGCGCGCTCCCCGGCTTGTCCACAAGGCGGCGCCAGCATTCAGGTTGCAGGCTGCATTCTGCTAAAAATCCACCGGATGGCAACGGAGAGCCGCTCTCCCCGGCTCGTCCACAAGGCGGCGCCACTTCCAGGAGACCCAGGGGGGCGAGCCTGAGGCGGCAGGCTGGCCCAGGGTTCCAGGAGAGAGGGAGAGATTGTCCCAGGCGGCTGGGAGAGCCAGGCCTACCCAGGGCTACCCGAGCCTGGGTAATGCCGGAGGCTCAGTCCCTAGCAGGTGGCAGGCTGCATTCTGCTAAGTGTCTACCAAGAGGGCACCACTTCCAGGCAACCCAGGGGGCTAAGCCTGAGGCGGCAGGCAGGCCCAGGGTTCCAGGAGAGAGGGAGAGATTGTCCCAGGCGGCTGGGAAAGCCAGGCCTACCCAGGGCTACCCGAGCCTGGGTAACGCCGGAGGCTAAGTCCCTAGCAGGTGGAAGGCTGCAATCTGCTAAAAATCCACCGGATGGCAACGGAGAGGCGCGCTCCCCGGCTTGTCCACAAGGCGGCGCCAGCATTCAGGTTGCAGGCTGCATTCTGCTAAAAATCCACCGGATGGCAACGGAGAGCCGCTCTCCCCGGCTCGTCCACAAGGCGGCGCCACTTCCAGGAGACCCAGGGGGGCGAGCCTGAGGCGGCAGGCTGGCCCAGGGTTCCAGGAGAGAGGGAGAGATTGTCCCAGGCGGCTGGGAGAGCCAGGCCTACCCAGGGCTACCCGAGCCTCGGTAATGCCGGAGGCTCAGTCCCTAGCAGGTGGCAGGCTGCATTCTGCTAAGTGTCTACCAAGAGGGCACCACTTCCAGGCAACCCAGGGGGCTAAGCCTGAGGCGGCAGGCAGGCCCAGGGTTCCAGGAGAGAGGGAGAGATTGTCCCAGGCGGCTGGGAAAGCCAGGCCTACCCAGGGCTACCCGAGCCTGGGTAACGCCGGAGGCTAAGTCCCTAGCAGGTGGAAGGCTGCAATCTGCTAAAAATCCACCGGATGGCAACGGAGAGGCGCGCTCCCCGGCTTGTCCACAAGGCGGCGCCAGCATTCAGGTTGCAGGCTGCATTCTGCTAAAAATCCACCGGATGGCAACGGAGAGCCGCTCTCCCCGGCTCGTCCACAAGGCGGCGCCACTTCCAGGAGACCCAGGGGGGCGAGCCTGAGGCGGCAGGCTGGCCCAGGGTTCCAGGAGAGAGGGAGAGATTGTCCCCGGCGGCTGGGAGAGCCAGGCCGACTCAGGGCTCCATAAGCCCGGTAGAAGCTGAAGATTAAGCCCCCAGTCTACCAGCTACCCTCCCTGGAGCTCAGCTTAGGGAGAAGTCTCATTTAGCTGGATAAGTCACATTCGGGCGGACAAGTCACATTTGCCAGCATAAGTCACATTTGGGAGGACAAGTCACATTTCCCAGCATAAGTCACATTTGGGAGGACAAGTCACATTTGCCAGCATAAGTCACATTTGCCAGCATAAGTCACATTTGCCAGCATAAGTCACATTTGCCAGCATAAGTCACATTTGCCAGCATAAGTCACATTTGCCAGCATAAGTCACATTTGCCAGCATAAGTCACATTTGCCAGCATAAGTCACATTTGCCAGCATAAGTCACATTTGGGAGGACAAGTCACATTTCCCAGCATAAGTCACATTTGCCAGCATAAGTCACATTTGCCAGCATAAGTCACATTTGCCAGCATAAGTCACATTTGCCAGCATAAGTCACATTTGCCAGCATAAGTCACATTTGCCAGCATAAGTCACATTTGGGAGGACAAGTCACATTTCCCAGCATAAGTCACATTTGCCAGCATAAGTCACATTTGCCAGCATAAGTCACATTTGCCAGCATAAGTCACATTTGCCAGCATAAGTCACATTTCCAAGCATAAGTCACATTTCCAAGCATAAGTCACAGTTGGACTTAATAGTCGGGCCCAGAGAGATTCCCATGAGTGCTATCTCTGGCAGTGGGCTTAATAGTCGGCCCCGGAGGGTCGGCGGTGGGACTTAATAGTCGGCCCCGGAGGGTCGGCGGTGGGACTTAATAGTCGGCCCCGGAGGGTCGGCGGTGGGACTTAATAGTCGGCCCCGGAGGGTCGGCGGTGGGACTTAATAGTCGGCCCCGGAGGGTCGGCGGTGGGACTTAATAGTCGGCCCCGGAGGGTCGGCGGTGGGACTTAATAGTCGGCCCCGGAGGGTCGGCGGTGGGACTTAATAGTCGGCCCCGGAGGGTCGGCGGTGGGACTTAATAGTCGGCCCCGGAGGGTCGGCGGTGGGACTTAATAGTCGGCCCCGGAGGGTCGGCGGTGGGACTTAATAGTCGGCCCCGGAGGGTCGGCGGTGGGACTTAATAGTCGGCCCCGGAGGGTCGGCGGTGGGACTTAATAGTCGGCCCCGGAGGGTCGGCGGTGGGACTTAATAGTCGGCCCCGGAGGGTCGGCGGTGGGACTTAATAGTCGGCCCCGGAGGGTCGGCGGTGGGACTTAATAGTCGGCCCCGGAGGGTCGGCGGTGGGACTTAATAGTCGGCCCCGGAGGGTCGGCGGTGGGACTTAATAGTCGGCCCCGGAGGGTCGGCGGTGGGACTTAATAGTCGGCCCCGGAGGGTCGGCGGTGGGACTTAATAGTCGGCCCCGGAGGGTCGGCGGTGGGACTTAATAGTCGGCCCCGGAGGGTCGGCGGTGGGACTTAATAGTCGGCCCCGGAGGGTCGGCGGTGGGACTTAATAGTCGGCCCCGGAGGGTCGGCGGTGGGACTTAATAGTCGGCCCCGGAGGGTCGGCGGTGGGACTTAATAGTCGGCCCCGGAGGGTCGGCGGTGGGACTTAATAGTCGGCCCCGGAGGGTCGGCGGTGGGACTTAATAGTCGGCCCCGGAGGGTCGGCGGTGGGACTTAATAGTCGGCCCCGGAGGGTCGGCGGTGGGACTTAATAGTCGGCCCCGGAGGGTCGGCGGTGGGACTTAATAGTCGGCCCCGGAGGGTCGGCGGTGGGACTTAATAGTCGGCCCCGGAGGGTCGGCGGTGGGACTTAATAGTCGGCCCCGGAGGGTCGGCGGTGGGACTTAATAGTCGGCCCCGGAGGGTCGGCGGTGGGACTTAATAGTCGGCCCCGGAGAGACTTCCAGGGACGGCCGTTTGTCAGGGGGCTTAATGGCGGGGTCCGATCGGCCTCCCGTGGAAGCCTGCCTGGGGGAGCGGTGAGGACTCTTGAGGGCCAGCGGAAGGAAGAGGTGGTGCTGTATTTGACCCCGGCTGCCGGGAGATGGGGAGCTGGAGGGTTGCCCCGAGGCGGGGTCTGCAGGGAGAACCGGGTTCCGGAGCGGGCGGGCCTAGGGGAGGCAAGCCGGGCCGGGGCTCACCCTCCTGGGCAGGGTCCGAGGGGAGCTTCCCCCTGAGAGAACTTCCACTTCCGTAGACACTTTGACAAAAAAAACCCCCCAAAAAAACGGAGCCCCCGAGGAGGCCTTCCTGCGGCGAGCGCCAGGCCGGGCTGGGGCTACCCAAGCCTGGGTACATGCCGGAGGCTGAGTCCCTAACAGGTGGAAGGCTGCATTCTGCTAAGTGTCTACCAGAGGGCGACACTTCCAGGAGACCCAGGGGGCTAAGCCTGAGGCGGCAGGCTGGCCCAGGGTTCCAGGAGAGAGGGAGAGACCGTCCCAGGCGGCTGGGAGAGCCAGGCCTACCCAGGGCTACCCGAGCCGGGGTACATGCCGGAGGCTAAGTCCCTAGCAGGTGGAAGGCTGCATTCTGCTAAGTGTCTACCAGAGGGCGACACTTCCAGGAGACCCAGGGGGCTAAGCCTGAGGCGGCAGGCTGGCCCAGGGTTCCAGGAGGGAGGGAGAGATCGTCCCGGGCGGCTGGGAAAAAAGCCAGGCCGACCCAGGGCTACCCGAGCCTGGGCAAAGCCAGAGGCTAAGTCCCTAGCAGGTGGCAGGCTGCGTTCTGCTAAGTGTCTTCCAGAGGGAGACACTTCCAGGAGACCCAGGGGGCTAAGCCTGAGGGCGGCAGGCCGGCCATGGGTTCCAGGAGGGAGGGAGAGATTGTCCCAGGCGGCTGGGAAAGCCAGGGCTACCCGAGCCTGGGTAACGCCAGAGACTTAGTCCCTAGCAGCTGGCAGGCTGCAATCTGCTAAAAATCCACCGGATGGCAACGGAGAGCCGCAGTCCCCGGCTCGTCCACAAGGCGGCGCCAGCACTCGGGTTGCAGGCTGCATTCTGTTAAAAATCCACCGGATGGCAACGTAGAGCCGCTCTCCCCGGCTCATCCACAAGGCGGCGCCACTTCCAGGCGACCCAGGGGGCTAAGCCTGAGGTGGCAGGCCGGCCCAGGGTTCCAGGAGAGAGGGAGAGATCGTCCCGGGCGGCTGGGAAAAAAGCCAGGCCGACCCAGGGCTACCCAAGCCTGGGTAAAGCCAGAGGCTAAGTCCCTAGCAGGTGGCAGGCTGCGTTCTGCTAAGTGTCTTCCAGAGGGAGACACTTCCAGGAGACCCAGGGGGCTAAGCCTGAGGCGGCAGGCTGGCCCAGGGTTCCAGGAGAGAGGGAGAGACCGTCCCAGGCGGCTGGGAGAGCCAGGCCTACCCAGGGCTACCCGAGCCGGGGTACATGCCGGAGGCTAAGTCCCTAGCAGGTGGAAGGCTGCATTCTGCTAAGTGTCTACCAGAGGGCGACACTTCCAGGAGACCCAGGGGGCTAAGCCTGAGGCGGCAGGCTGGCCCAGGGTTCCAGGAGAGAGGGAGAGACCGTCCCAGGCGGCTGGGAGAGCCAGGCCTACCCAGGGCTACCCGAGCCTGGGTACATGCCGGAGGCTAAGTCCCTAACAGGTGGAAGGCTGCGTTCTGCTAAGTGTCTACCAGAGGGCGACACTTCCAGGAGACCCAGGGGGCTAAGCCTGAGGCGGCAGGCTGGCCATGGGTTCCAGGAGGGAGGGAGAGATGGTCCCAGGCGGCTGGGAAAGCCAGGCCTACCCGAGCCTGGGTAATGCCAGAGGCTAAGTCCCTAGCAGGTGGAAGGCTGCAATCTGCTAAAAATCCACCGGATGGCAACGGAGAGCCGCAGTCCCCGGCTCGTCCACAAGGCGGCGCCAGCACTCGGGTTGCAGGCTGCATTCTGCTAAAAATCCACCGGATGGCAACGGAGAGCCGCTCTCCCCCGCTTGCCCACAAGGCGGCGCCACTTCCAGGCGACCCAGGGGGCTAAGCCTGAGGTGGCAGGCCGGCCCAGGGTTCCAGGAGAGAGGGAGAGATCGTCCCAGGCGGCTGGGACAGCCAGGCCTACCCGAGCCTGGGTAATGCCAGAGGCTAAGTCCCTAGCAGGTGGAAGGCTGCAATCTGCTAAAAATCCACCGGATGGCAACGGAGAGCCGCGGTCCCCGGCTCGTCCACAAGGCGGCGCCAGCACTCGGGTTGCAGGCTGCATTCTGCTAAAAATCCACCGGATGGCAACGGAGAGCCGCTCTCCCCCGCTTGTCCACAAGGCGGCGCCACTTCCAGGCGACCCAGGGGGCTAAGCCTGAGGGCGGCAGGCCGGCCCAGGGTTCCAGGAGAGAGGGAGAGATCGTCCCAGGCGGCTGGGACAGCCAGGCCGACCCGAGCCTGGGTAATGCCAGAGGCTAAGTCCCTAGCAGGTGGAAGGCTGCAATCTGCTAAGTGTCTACCAAGAGGGCACCACTTCCAGGCAACCCAGGGGGCTAAGCCTGAGGCGGCAGGCTGGCCCAGGGTTCCAGGAGAGAGGGAGAGATCGTCCCAGGCGGCTGGGAAAAAAGCCAGGCCGACCCAGGGCTACCCTAGCCTGGGTAAAGCCAGAGGCTAAGTCCCTAGCAGGCGGCAGGCTGCGTTCTGCTAAGTGACTTCCAGAGGGAGACACTTCCAGGAGACCCAGGGGGCTAAGCCTGAGGGCGGCAGGCCGGCCCAGGGTTCCAGGAGAGAGGGAGAGTTCGTCCCAGGCGGCTGGGAAAAAAGCCAGGCCTACCCAGGGCTACCCGAGCCTGGGTACATGCCGGAGGCTAAGTCCCTAGCAGGTGGAAGGCTGCAATCTGCTAAAAATCCACCGGATGGCAACGGAGAGCCGCGGTCCCCGGCTCGTCCACAAGGCGGCGCCAGCACTCGGGTTGCAGGCTGCATTCTGCTAAAAATCCACCGGATGGCAACGGAGAGCCGCTCTCCCCCGCTTGTCCACAAGGCGGCGCCACTTCCAGGCGACCCAGGGGGCTAAGCCTGAGGGCGGCAGGCCGGCCCAGGGTTCCAGGAGAGAGGGAGAGATCGTCCCAGGCGGCTGGGAAAGCCAGGCCTACCCAGGGCTACCCGAGCCTGGGTACATGCCGGAGGCTAAGTCCCTAGCAGGTGGAAGGCTGCATTCTGCTAAGTGTCTACCAGAGGTAGACGCTTCCAGGAAACCCAGGGGGCTAAGCCTGAGGGCGGCAGGCCGGCCATGGGCTCCAGGAGAGAGGGAGAGATTGTCCCAGGCGGCTGGGAAAGCCAGGCCTACCCAGGGCTACCCGAGCCTGGATACATGCCGGAGGCTAAGTCCCTAGCAGGTGGAAGGCTGCATTCTGCTAAAAATCCACCGGATGGCAACGGAGAGCCGCGGTCCCCGGCTCGTCCACAAGGCGGCGCCAGCACTCGGGTTGCAGGCTGCATTCTGCTAAAAATCCACCGGATGGCAACGGAGAGCCGCTCTCCCCGGCTCGTCCACAAGGCGGCGCCACTTCCAGGCGACCCAGGGGGCTAAGCCTGAGGGCGGCAGGCCGGCCCAGGGTTCCAGGAGAGAGGGAGAGATCGTCCCGGGCGGCTGGGAAAAAAGCCAGGCCGACCCAGGGCTACCCTAGCCTGGGTAAAGCCAGAGGCTAAGTCCCTAGCAAGGCGGTAGGCTGCGTTCTGCTAAGTGACTTCCAGAGGGAGACACTTCCAGGAGACCCAGGGGGCTAAGCCTGAGGGCGGCAGGCCGGCCCGGGGTTCCAGGAGAGAGGGAGAGATCGTCCCAGGCGGCTGGGAAAAAAGCCAGGCCGACCCAGGGCCACCCCAGCCTGGGTAAAGCCAGAGGATAAGTCCCTAGCAGGTGGAAAGCTGCAATTTGCTATGGAAAGCTGCAATTTGCTATGGAAAGCTGCAATTTGCTAAAAATCCACCGGATGGCAACGTAGAGCCGCTCTCCCCGGCTCGTCCACAAGGCGGCGCCACTTCCGGGCGACCCAGGGGGCTAAGCCTGAGGGCGGCAGGCCGGCCCAGGGTTCCAGGAGAGAGGGAGAGATCGTCCCGGGCGGCTGGGAAAAAGCCAGGCCGACCCAGGGCTGCCGTTGCCTGGGTAATGCCGGAGGCCGAGTCCCTAGCAGGTGGCAGGCTGCTAGCGTCTACCAGAGGGCGAGATCCCGCCTCCCCGAGCGGCCGGGGAGAGAGGATTTGCAGGAGCTGACAGGCGCGCACGCAGAAGGGAAATCCCCCTTGGCGGCCGGGGGGAGAGACGATTTGCAGGAGCTGACAGGCGCGCACGCGCGCGCGCAGAAGGGAAAGTCCCCGGGCGGCCGCGGGGAGAGAGGAGAGATGATTGGCAGGAGCTGACAGGCGCGCACGCGCAGAAGGGAAGTCACCCTCGGCGGGCGGCGGGAGAGACGATTTGCAGGAGCTGACAGGCGCGCACGCGCAGAAGGGAGAGTCGTCCCCCCCGGGCCGGGGAGAGAGATGATTGGCAGCCGGCGGAGGTAGCTGCCAGGCGGACCAGAAGGAGAACTGCGGCCGCTCCGAGCAGAAGGGAAATCCCCCGGGCCTCCGGGGAGACGAGCGGCCTCTGGCAGGCGCGGCGAGCCGGCGCCGGCGCCGCCATCCCGGGCGAGGCGACGGGCGCCTCCCGCCCGGCGCATATGGCACTTCCGTCGACACTTAGTCAAATTTTCAACTTTCAAAATTCCTCCGGCGGCCGTGTTTCACTCCGGGGAGCGGCGCCCTCACGCCGGCGGCGGCGCGCCTCGGCCGGCACGAAGGGGTACCACCTCGAGTCGGTGTCGGGGGTCCCGCCGTGGAACCGGGCGTCGGACGGCCCCGGAGGAGGCCTCGGAGCCGAAAAGGCACTACCGGAATGAGGTTGAATTTGACGGCCGGATCCGGGCCGGAGTTCCACAAAGTCGGACACTTTGAGTGGTTGGTCTTCATGTAATGGGACAGGTGACACTCTCTCTGTGACCTACTTTTGAACACCCCCGTCAAGAACCGTGTCCGAGACAGCGTGTGCTGTCAATTAGCTTACCAAAAGTCAGAGTACCAGGGCATCGGACACCCGACTCTGACAAAGTCCCAGTGAACTCTGCTGACAGGCCGCCGACGGCGGATCCCTGCGGGGGGGAGGCAGAGCGAGGGCACCGCCCCCCCGGGTTGCGAGACAAGCCTCTTTAGGTCGCGTGGCAAGCCTCGGTTTTCAGGCGGGCGCTTCCCGCCGAGCCAATCGGCACTTTTAGACACTTTTGGGGAAAAAAAAAAGAAAAAGTCAAACTTTGAAAAATAAATAACCAACGAAACACGGACCAATGAGAACCGCTTCCGGCTGGTCGCGGAAGGGAGAGATGATTGGCAGGAGCTGCCCTGCGCGCTAGAATGAGAACTGCGGCCGCTCCGAGCAGAAGGGAAATCCCCCGGGCGGGCCAGGGGAGACGAGCGGCCGCTGGCAGGTACGGCGAGAGGGCGCCGGTGCCGCCATCCCGGGCGAGGCGACGGGCGCCCCCCGCTGAGCCGATCGGCTCTCGGACACTTTGGGGAAAAAAATAAAAAATAAAAAAGGCAAACTTTGAAATAAAACCCCACGAAACACGGACCTCGGTGAGATCCCCCGGGCGGCCGGGGAGAGATGATTGGCAGGAGCTGCCAGGCGCGCAGAAGGGAAGTCCCCCTGTGCGGCCGGGGAGAGATGATTGGCAGCAGGCGGAGGCAGCCGCCAGGCGGACCAGAAGGAGAACTGCGGCCGCTCCGAGCAGAAGGGAAATCCCCCGGCGCGGGCCAGGGGAGACGAGCGGCCGCTGGCAGGTACGGCGAGAGGGCGCCGGTGCCGCCATCCCGGGGGAGGCGACGGGCGCCTCCCGCCGAGCCGATCGGCACTTTTAGACACTTTGGGGGAAAAAGACCGACATTTTAATAAACCCCATACAACACGGACCAGTGAGAACTGCAGCCGGCCGGCCGGCCGGCCGGCGCAGAAGGGAGGTCCCCCGGGAGGGCCGGGGGAGAGATGATTGGCAGGCGGAGGTAGCTGCCAGGCGCGCGCAGAAGGGAAGTTCCCCCGGGCGGCCGGGGGGAGAGAGAGAGAGAGATGATTGGCAGCCGGCGGAGGTAGCTGCCAGGCGGACCAGAACGAGAACTGCGGCCGCTCGGAGCGGAAGGGGAAGTCTGAGGCGGCAGGCCGGCCCAGGGTTCATGGAGAGAGGGAGAGATTGTCCCAGGCGGCTGGGAAAAAAGCCAGGCCGACCCAGGGCCACCCCAGCCTGGGTAAAGCCAGAGGATAAGTCCCTAGCAGGCGGCAGGCTGCGTTCTGCTAAGTGTCTACCGAGAGGGCACCACTTCCAGGCAACCCAGGGGGCTAAGCCTGAGGCGGCAGGCTGGCCCAGGGTTCCAGGAGAAGAGGGAGAGATCGTCCCAGGCGGCTGGGAAAGCCAGGCCTACCCAGGGCTACCCGAGCCTGGGCACATGCCGGAGGCTAAGTCCCTAGCAGGTGGAAGGCTGCAATCTGCTAAAAATCCACCGGATGGCAACGGAGAGCCGCAGTCCCCGGCTCGTCCACAAGGCGGCGCCAGCACTCGGGTTGCAGGCTGCATTCTGCTAAAAATCCACCGGATGGCAACGGAGAGCCGCTCTCCCCGGCTCGTCCACAAGGCGGCGCCACTTCCAGGCGACCCAGGGGGCTAAGCCTGAGGCGGCAGGCCGGCCCAGGGTTCCAGGAGAGAGAGGGAGAGATCGTCCCAGGCGGCTGGGAAAGCCAGGCCGACCCAGGGCTACCCGAGCCTGGGTAAAGCCAGAGGCTAAGTCCCTAGCAGGTGGCAGGCTGCATGCTGCCAAGTGTCTACCGAGAGGGCACCACTTCCAGGCGACCCAGGGGGCTAAGCCTGAGGCGGCAGGCTGGCCCAGGGTTCCAGGAGAGAGGGAGAGATTGTCCCAGGCGGCTGGGAAAGCCAGGGCTACCCGAGCCTGGGTACATGCCGGAGGCTGAGTCCCTAGCAGGCGGCAGGCTGAATTCTGCTAAGTGTCTACCAGAGGGCGACACTTCCAGGAGACCCAGGGGGCTAAGCCTGAGGCGGCAGGCTGGCCCAGGGTTCCAGGAGAGAGGGAGAGATTGACCCAGGCGGCTGGGAAAGCCAGGCCTACCCAGGGCCACCCGAGCCTGGGTACATGCCGGAGGCTAAGTCCCTAGCAGGTGGAAGGCTGCAATTTGCTATGGAAAGCTGCAATTTGCTAAAAATCCACCGGATGGCAACGGAGAGCGGCTCTCCCCGGCTCGTCCACAAGGCGGCGCCACTTCCAGGCGACCCAGGGGGCTAAGCCTGAGGCGGCAGGCCGGCCCAGGGTTCCAGGAGAGAGGGAGAGATTGTCCCAGGCGGCTGGGAAAGCCAGGCCGACCCAGGGCTACCCGAGCCTGGGTAAAGCCAGAGGCTAAGTCCCTAGCAGGTGGCAGGCTGCATTCTGCTAAGTGTCTACCAAGAGGGCACCACTTCCAGGCAACCCAGGGGGCTAAGCCTGAGGCGGCAGGCTGGCCCAGGGTTCCAGGAGAAGAAGGAGAGATCGTCCCAGGCGGCTGGGAAAGCCAGGCCTACCCAGGGCTACCCGAGCCTGGGTACATGCCGGAGGCTAAGTCCCTAGCAGGTGGAAGGCTGCAATTTGCTATGGAAAGCTGCAATTTGCTAAAAATCCACCGGATGGCAACGGAGAGCGGCTCTCCCCGGCTCGTCCACAAGGCGGCGCCACTTCCAGGCGACCCAGGGGGCTAAGCCTGAGGCGGCAGGCCGGCCCAGGGTTCCAGGAGAGAGGGAGAGATTGTCCCAGGCGGCTGGGAAAGCCAGGCCGACCCAGGGCTACCCGAGCCTGGGTAAAGCCAGAGGCTAAGTCCCTAGCAGGTGGCAGGCTGCATTCTGCTAAGTGTCTACCAAGAGGGCACCACTTCCAGGCGACCCAGGGGGCTAAGCCTGAGGCGGCAGGCTGGCCCAGGGTTCCAGGAGAGAGGGAGAGATTTGTCCCAGGCGGCTGGGAAAGCCAGGCCTACCCAGGGCTACCAGAGCCTGGGTACATGCCGGAGGCTAAGTCCCTAGCAGGTGGAAGGCTGCAATTTGCTATGGAAAGCTGCAATTTGCTAAAAATCCACCGGATGGCAACGGAGAGCGGCTCTCCCCGGCTCGTCCACAAGGCGGCGCCACTTCCAGGCGACCCAGGGGGCTAAGCCTGAGGCGGCAGGCCGGCCCAGGGTTCCAGGACAGAGGGAGAGATCGTCCCAGGCGGCTGGGAAAAGCCAGGCCGACCCAGGGCTGCCGGAGCCTGGGTAATGCCAGAGGCCGAGTCCCTAGCAGGTGGCAGGCTGCTAGCGTCTACCAGAGGGCGAGATCCCGCCTCCCCGAGCGGCCGGGGAGAGAGGATTTGCAGGAGCTGACAGGCGCGCAGAAGGGAAATCCGGAGAGATGATTGGCAGCCGGCGGAGGCAGCCGCCAGGCGGACCGGAAGGAGAACTGCGGCCGCTGGGAGCGGAAGGGAAATCCCCCGGGCGTCCGGGGAGACTAGCGGCCGCGGCAGGCGCGGCGACCCGGCGCCGGTGCCGCCATCCCGGGCGAGGCGACGGGCGCCTCCCCGCCGGCGCGGTTGGCACTTCCGTCGACACTTTGCCAAATTTTCAACTTTCAAAATTCCTCCGGCGGCCGTTTTTCACACCGGGGAGCGGCGTCCTCACGCCGGCGGCGGCGCACCTCGGCCGGCAAAAAGGGGTACCTCCTCGAGTCGGTGTCGGGGGTCCCGCCGTGGAACCGGGCGTCGGACGGCCCCGGAGGAGGCCTCGGAGCGGAAAAGGCACTACCGGAATGAGGTTGAATTTGACGGCCGGATCCGGGCCGGAGTTCCACAAAGTCGGACACTTTGAGTGGTTGGTCTTCATGTAATGGGACAGGTGACACTCTCTCTGTGACCTACTTTTGAACACCCCCGTCAAGAACCGTGTCCGAGACAGCGAGTCCTGTCAATTAGCTTACCAAAAGTCAGAGTACCAGGGGATCGGACACCCGACTCTGACAAAGTCCCAGTGAACTCTGCTCACAGGCCGCCGACGGCGGATCCCCGCGGGGGGGAGGCAGAGCGAGGGCACCGCCCCCCCGGGTTGCGTGACAAGCCTCTTCAGGTCGCGTGGCAAGCCGCAGTTTTCAGGCGGGCGCCTCCCGCCGAGCCGATCGGCACTTAGACGCTTTGGGGGAAAAAAAGGTCAAACGCACAAAAAAAAAACCCCATAAAACACGGACCATAAGAGATCCCCCGGGCGGCCGGGGAGAGATGATTGGCAGGAGCTGACAGGCGCGCAGAAGGGAAATCCCCCGAGCGGCCGCTGGCAGGCACGGCGACCCGGCGCCGGTGCCGCCATCCCGGGCGAGGCGACGGGCGCCCCCCGCTGAGCCGATCGGCTCTTAGACACTTTGGGGAAAAAAAAGACAAACTTTGAAATAAAACCCCACGAAACACGGACCTTAACGAGATCCCCCGGGCGGCCGGGGAGAGATGATTGGCAGGAGCTGCCAGGCGCGCAGAAGGGAAATCCCCCTTGGCGGCCGGGGAGAGATGATTGGCAGGAGCTGACAGGCGCGCAGAAGGGAAATCCCCCGGGCGGCCGGGGAGAGATGATTGGCAGCCGGCGGAGGCAGCCGCCAGGCGGACCAGAAGGAGAACTGCGGCCGCTGGGAGCGGAAGGGAAATCCCCCGGGCGTCCGGGGAGACTAGCGGCCGCTGGCAGGCGCGGCGACCCGGCGCCGGTGCCGCCATCCCGGGCGAGGCGACGGGCGCCTCCCCGCCGGCGCGGTTGGCACTTCCGTCGACACTTTGCCAAATTTTCAACTTTCAAAATTCCTCCGGCGGCCGTTTTTCACACCGGGGAGCGGCGTCCTCACGCCGGCGGCGGCGCACCTCGGCCGGCAAAAAGGGGTACCACCTCGAGTCGGTGTCGGGGGTCCCGCCGTGGAACCGGGCGTCGGACGGCCCCGGAGGAGGCCTCGGAGCGGAAAAGGCACTACCGGAATGAGGTTGAATTTGACGGCCGGATCCGGGCCGGAGTTCCACAAAGTCGGACACTTTGAGTAGTTGGTCTTCATGTAATGGGACAGGTGACACTCTCTCTGTGACATACTTTTGAACACCCCCGTCAAGAACCGTGTCCGAGACAGCGGGTCGTGTCAATTAGCTTACCAAAAGTCGGAGTACCAGGGCCTCGGACATCCGTCTCCGACAAAGTCCCTGCGACCTCAGCTCTCACGCCGCCGATAGTGGATCTCCGCTGGGGGCGAAAAGAGCGAGGACGCGCCGGTTGCGAGACAAGCCCCCTCCGCGTCGCGTGGCAAGCCTCGGACGAGTCACCCGTCACCCGCGGGTCACCCACCGATCGATCTGACGGCCGCCGACCCGGCGGGAAGGGACCCTCGCTCGGCCGGACCTAGGGGGTCCGCGCCGGCTAAGGCGCGGGGTCTTTCCTTCCCTTCAGCTCCGGAGCGGCGTAGCGGAAAAGCTTAAGGCCGGCGCGGCGCCACCCGCCCAGGGCGGGCGCCCGCGGCAGACCCAGGACATCGGCGAGAGAGAGTTTGCCTTCGCCCCGTCCGACCCCCGAGGTGTCAGAAAACCGGGCGTCCCCTACGAACGAAAGGGTTCCTCGCCGAATCCGGGCCGGGCTCCGCGCCCGAGCCCCGGCTCTTCGGGAGGCCCGACGCCCGAGAGCACAGGTTGACCTCCGCACCTCCGTAAGACCCGAACCGGCGCCCGCCGGAACGGAAGATCACCCCCGCCACCCGGCCTGACCGCCTTGGCGATGACGGGAAAGAGAGGAGCGGCAGCAGCAGCGTGACAAGCCCCCGTGACACCGGCAGAGACGGCTCACCCGCCTCTTCCCACGCACTGCACCAGGCGACGCGCGCGGCCACGGGGGTTTCCCCGGTCGACCGGCCGCCGGGGGTCCGCAGCGACCACCGGGGCCAACCCTGACCGGCGGTCCCACGCCGGCCGCCCGCCTCCTGGGGCGCACCGGCGCCAAAAGCAGAGCCGAGCGAGGACGAGTCTAAAGGGTATCGGAGAGAGAGCGACAAGCGCGTAGGAAGGAAGGCCCGAACCCGGGTCCGGCTAAGGTCGTGAGAGAGATCCCGGATGCGGCTGAGTCCGCCCACGGCTCTCCCCTCGCCTACCGGG
>NW_027440542.1:42500-60000 GCF_031893055.1 Leptodactylus fuscus
CAGGAGAGAGGGAGAGATTGTCCCAGGCGGCTGGGAAAGCCAGGCCTACCCAGGGCTACCCGAGCCTGGGTAACGCCGGAGGCTAAGTCCCTAGCAGGTGGAAGGCTGCAATCTGCTAAAAATCCACCGGATGGCAACGGAGAGGCGCGCTCCCCGGCTTGTCCACAAGGCGGCGCCAGCATTCAGGTTGCAGGCTGCATTCTGCTAAAAATCCACCGGATGGCAACGGAGAGCCGCTCTCCCCGGCTCGTCCACAAGGCGGCGCCACTTCCAGGAGACCCAGGGGGGCGAGCCTGAGGCGGCAGGCTGGCCCAGGGTTCCAGGAGAGAGGGAGAGATTGTCCCAGGCGGCTGGGAGAGCCAGGCCTACCCAGGGCTACCCGAGCCTGGGTAATGCCGGAGGCTCAGTCCCTAGCAGGTGGCAGGCTGCATTCTGCTAAGTGTCTACCAAGAGGGCACCACTTCCAGGCAACCCAGGGGGCTAAGCCTGAGGCGGCAGGCAGGCCCAGGGTTCCAGGAGAGAGGGAGAGATTGTCCCAGGCGGCTGGGAAAGCCAGGCCTACCCAGGGCTACCCGAGCCTGGGTAACGCCGGAGGCTAAGTCCCTAGCAGGTGGAAGGCTGCAATCTGCTAAAAATCCACCGGATGGCAACGGAGAGGCGCGCTCCCCGGCTTGTCCACAAGGCGGCGCCAGCATTCAGGTTGCAGGCTGCATTCTGCTAAAAATCCACCGGATGGCAACGGAGAGCCGCTCTCCCCGGCTCGTCCACAAGGCGGCGCCACTTCCAGGAGACCCAGGGGGGCGAGCCTGAGGCGGCAGGCTGGCCCAGGGTTCCAGGAGAGAGGGAGAGATTGTCCCAGGCGGCTGGGAGAGCCAGGCCTACCCAGGGCTACCCGAGCCTGGGTAATGCCGGAGGCTCAGTCCCTAGCAGGTGGCAGGCTGCATTCTGCTAAGTGTCTACCAAGAGGGCACCACTTCCAGGCAACCCAGGGGGCTAAGCCTGAGGCGGCAGGCAGGCCCAGGGTTCCAGGAGAGAGGGAGAGATTGTCCCAGGCGGCTGGGAAAGCCAGGCCTACCCAGGGCTACCCGAGCCTGGGTAATGCCGGAGGCTCAGTCCCTAGCAGGTGGCAGGCTGCATTCTGCTAAGTGTCTACCAAGAGGGCACCACTTCCAGGCAACCCAGGGGGCTAAGCCTGAGGCGGCAGGCAGGCCCAGGGTTCCAGGAGAGAGGGAGAGATTGTCCCAGGCGGCTGGGAAAGCCAGGCCTACCCAGGGCTACCCGAGCCTGGGTAACGCCGGAGGCTAAGTCCCTAGCAGGTGGAAGGCTGCAATCTGCTAAAAATCCACCGGATGGCAACGGAGAGGCGCGCTCCCCGGCTTGTCCACAAGGCGGCGCCAGCATTCAGGTTGCAGGCTGCATTCTGCTAAAAATCCACCGGATGGCAACGGAGAGCCGCTCTCCCCGGCTCGTCCACAAGGCGGCGCCACTTCCAGGAGACCCAGGGGGGCGAGCCTGAGGCGGCAGGCTGGCCCAGGGTTCCAGGAGAGAGGGAGAGATTGTCCCAGGCGGCTGGGAGAGCCAGGCCTACCCAGGGCTACCCGAGCCTGGGTAATGCCGGAGGCTCAGTCCCTAGCAGGTGGCAGGCT
This sequence comes from Leptodactylus fuscus, assembly GCF_031893055.1. NCBI lineage: Eukaryota > Metazoa > Chordata > Amphibia > Anura > Leptodactylidae > Leptodactylus > Leptodactylus fuscus. The sequence continues at coordinate 44,147 of NW_027440542.1, forward strand.
GCATTCTGCTAAGTGTCTACCAAGAGGGCACCACTTCCAGGCAACCCAGGGGGCTAAGCCTGAGGCGGCAGGCAGGCCCAGGGTTCCAGGAGAGAGGGAGAGATTGTCCCAGGCGGCTGGGAAAGCCAGGCCTACCCAGGGCTACCCGAGCCTGGGTAACGCCGGAGGCTAAGTCCCTAGCAGGTGGAAGGCTGCAATCTGCTAAAAATCCACCGGATGGCAACGGAGAGGCGCGCTCCCCGGCTTGTCCACAAGGCGGCGCCAGCATTCAGGTTGCAGGCTGCATTCTGCTAAAAATCCACCGGATGGCAACGGAGAGCCGCTCTCCCCGGCTCGTCCACAAGGCGGCGCCACTTCCAGGAGACCCAGGGGGGCGAGCCTGAGGCGGCAGGCTGGCCCAGGGTTCCAGGAGAGAGGGAGAGATTGTCCCAGGCGGCTGGGAGAGCCAGGCCTACCCAGGGCTACCCGAGCCTGGGTAATGCCGGAGGCTCAGTCCCTAGCAGGTGGCAGGCTGCATTCTGCTAAGTGTCTACCAAGAGGGCACCACTTCCAGGCAACCCAGGGGGCTAAGCCTGAGGCGGCAGGCAGGCCCAGGGTTCCAGGAGAGAGGGAGAGATTGTCCCAGGCGGCTGGGAAAGCCAGGCCTACCCAGGGCTACCCGAGCCTGGGTAACGCCGGAGGCTAAGTCCCTAGCAGGTGGAAGGCTGCAATCTGCTAAAAATCCACCGGATGGCAACGGAGAGGCGCGCTCCCCGGCTTGTCCACAAGGCGGCGCCAGCATTCAGGTTGCAGGCTGCATTCTGCTAAAAATCCACCGGATGGCAACGGAGAGCCGCTCTCCCCGGCTCGTCCACAAGGCGGCGCCACTTCCAGGAGACCCAGGGGGGCGAGCCTGAGGCGGCAGGCTGGCCCAGGGTTCCAGGAGAGAGGGAGAGATTGTCCCCGGCGGCTGGGAGAGCCAGGCCGACTCAGGGCTCCATAAGCCCGGTAGAAGCTGAAGATTAAGCCCCCAGTCTACCAGCTACCCTCCCTGGAGCTCAGCTTAGGGAGAAGTCTCATTTAGCTGGATAAGTCACATTCGGGCGGACAAGTCACATTTGCCAGCATAAGTCACATTTGGGAGGACAAGTCACATTTCCCAGCATAAGTCACATTTGGGAGGACAAGTCACATTTGCCAGCATAAGTCACATTTGCCAGCATAAGTCACATTTGCCAGCATAAGTCACATTTGCCAGCATAAGTCACATTTGCCAGCATAAGTCACATTTGCCAGCATAAGTCACATTTGCCAGCATAAGTCACATTTGCCAGCATAAGTCACATTTGCCAGCATAAGTCACATTTGGGAGGACAAGTCACATTTCCCAGCATAAGTCACATTTGCCAGCATAAGTCACATTTGCCAGCATAAGTCACATTTGCCAGCATAAGTCACATTTGCCAGCATAAGTCACATTTGCCAGCATAAGTCACATTTGCCAGCATAAGTCACATTTGGGAGGACAAGTCACATTTCCCAGCATAAGTCACATTTGCCAGCATAAGTCACATTTGCCAGCATAAGTCACATTTGCCAGCATAAGTCACATTTCCAAGCATAAGTCACATTTCCAAGCATAAGTCACAGTTGGACTTAATAGTCGGGCCCAGAGAGATTCCCATGAGTGCTATCTCTGGCAGTGGGCTTAATAGTCGGCCCCGGAGGGTCGGCGGTGGGACTTAATAGTCGGCCCCGGAGGGTCGGCGGTGGGACTTAATAGTCGGCCCCGGAGGGTCGGCGGTGGGACTTAATAGTCGGCCCCGGAGGGTCGGCGGTGGGACTTAATAGTCGGCCCCGGAGGGTCGGCGGTGGGACTTAATAGTCGGCCCCGGAGGGTCGGCGGTGGGACTTAATAGTCGGCCCCGGAGGGTCGGCGGTGGGACTTAATAGTCGGCCCCGGAGGGTCGGCGGTGGGACTTAATAGTCGGCCCCGGAGGGTCGGCGGTGGGACTTAATAGTCGGCCCCGGAGGGTCGGCGGTGGGACTTAATAGTCGGCCCCGGAGGGTCGGCGGTGGGACTTAATAGTCGGCCCCGGAGGGTCGGCGGTGGGACTTAATAGTCGGCCCCGGAGGGTCGGCGGTGGGACTTAATAGTCGGCCCCGGAGGGTCGGCGGTGGGACTTAATAGTCGGCCCCGGAGGGTCGGCGGTGGGACTTAATAGTCGGCCCCGGAGGGTCGGCGGTGGGACTTAATAGTCGGCCCCGGAGGGTCGGCGGTGGGACTTAATAGTCGGCCCCGGAGGGTCGGCGGTGGGACTTAATAGTCGGCCCCGGAGGGTCGGCGGTGGGACTTAATAGTCGGCCCCGGAGGGTCGGCGGTGGGACTTAATAGTCGGCCCCGGAGGGTCGGCGGTGGGACTTAATAGTCGGCCCCGGAGGGTCGGCGGTGGGACTTAATAGTCGGCCCCGGAGGGTCGGCGGTGGGACTTAATAGTCGGCCCCGGAGGGTCGGCGGTGGGACTTAATAGTCGGCCCCGGAGGGTCGGCGGTGGGACTTAATAGTCGGCCCCGGAGGGTCGGCGGTGGGACTTAATAGTCGGCCCCGGAGGGTCGGCGGTGGGACTTAATAGTCGGCCCCGGAGGGTCGGCGGTGGGACTTAATAGTCGGCCCCGGAGGGTCGGCGGTGGGACTTAATAGTCGGCCCCGGAGGGTCGGCGGTGGGACTTAATAGTCGGCCCCGGAGGGTCGGCGGTGGGACTTAATAGTCGGCCCCGGAGGGTCGGCGGTGGGACTTAATAGTCGGCCCCGGAGGGTCGGCGGTGGGACTTAATAGTCGGCCCCGGAGGGTCGGCGGTGGGACTTAATAGTCGGCCCCGGAGGGTCGGCGGTGGGACTTAATAGTCGGCCCCGGAGGGTCGGCGGTGGGACTTAATAGTCGGCCCCGGAGGGTCGGCGGTGGGACTTAATAGTCGGCCCCGGAGGGTCGGCGGTGGGACTTAATAGTCGGCCCCGGAGGGTCGGCGGTGGGACTTAATAGTCGGCCCCGGAGGGTCGGCGGTGGGACTTAATAGTCGGCCCCGGAGGGTCGGCGGTGGGACTTAATAGTCGGCCCCGGAGGGTCGGCGGTGGGACTTAATAGTCGGCCCCGGAGGGTCGGCGGTGGGACTTAATAGTCGGCCCCGGAGGGTCGGCGGTGGGACTTAATAGTCGGCCCCGGAGGGTCGGCGGTGGGACTTAATAGTCGGCCCCGGAGGGTCGGCGGTGGGACTTAATAGTCGGCCCCGGAGGGTCGGCGGTGGGACTTAATAGTCGGCCCCGGAGGGTCGGCGGTGGGACTTAATAGTCGGCCCCGGAGGGTCGGCGGTGGGACTTAATAGTCGGCCCCGGAGGGTCGGCGGTGGGACTTAATAGTCGGCCCCGGAGGGTCGGCGGTGGGACTTAATAGTCGGCCCCGGAGGGTCGGCGGTGGGACTTAATAGTCGGCCCCGGAGGGTCGGCGGTGGGACTTAATAGTCGGCCCCGGAGGGTCGGCGGTGGGACTTAATAGTCGGCCCCGGAGGGTCGGCGGTGGGACTTAATAGTCGGCCCCGGAGGGTCGGCGGTGGGACTTAATAGTCGGCCCCGGAGGGTCGGCGGTGGGACTTAATAGTCGGCCCCGGAGGGTCGGCGGTGGGACTTAATAGTCGGCCCCGGAGGGTCGGCGGTGGGACTTAATAGTCGGCCCCGGAGGGTCGGCGGTGGGACTTAATAGTCGGCCCCGGAGGGTCGGCGGTGGGACTTAATAGTCGGCCCCGGAGGGTCGGCGGTGGGACTTAATAGTCGGCCCCGGAGGGTCGGCGGTGGGACTTAATAGTCGGCCCCGGAGGGTCGGCGGTGGGACTTAATAGTCGGGCCCGGAGAGACTTCCAGGGACGGCCGTTTGTCAGGGGGCTTAATGGCGGGGTCCGATCGGCCTCCCGTGGAAGCCTGCCTGGGGGAGCGGTGAGGACTCTTGAGGGCCAGCGGAAGGAAGAGGTGGTGCTGTATTTGACCCCGGCTGCCGGGAGATGGGGAGCTGGAGGGTTGCCCCGAGGCGGGGTCTGCAGGGAGAACCGGGTTCCGGAGCGGGCGGGCCTAGGGGAGGCAAGCCGGGCCGGGGCTCACCCTCCTGGGCAGGGTTCGAGGGGAGCTTCCCCCTGAGAGAACTTCCACTTCCGTAGACACTTTGACAAAAAAAACCCCCAAAAAAACGGAGCCCCCGAGGAGGCCTTCCTGCGGCGAGCGCCAGGCCGGGCTGGGGCTACCCAAGCCTGGGTACATGCCGGAGGCTGAGTCCCTAACAGGTGGAAGGCTGCATTCTGCTAAGTGTCTACCAGAGGGCGACACTTCCAGGAGACCCAGGGGGCTAAGCCTGAGGCGGCAGGCTGGCCCAGGGTTCCAGGAGAGAGGGAGAGACCGTCCCAGGCGGCTGGGAGAGCCAGGCCTACCCAGGGCTACCCGAGCCTGGGTACATGCCGGAGGCTAAGTCCCTAGCAGGTGGAAGGCTGCATTCTGCTAAGTGTCTACCAGAGGGCGACACTTCCAGGAGACCCAGGGGGCTAAGCCTGAGGCGGCAGGCTGGCCATGGGTTCCAGGAGGGAGGGAGAGATCGTCCCGGGCGGCTGGGAAAGCCAGGCCTACCCAGGGCTACCCGAGCCTGGGTACATGCCGGAGGCTAAGTCCCTAGCAGGTTGCAGGCTGCGTTCTGCTAAGTGTCTACCAGAGGGCGACACTTCCAGGAGACCCAGGGGGCTAAGCCTGAGGCGGCAGGCTGGCCATGGGTTCCAGGAGGGAGGGAGAGATTGTCCCAGGCGGCTGGGAAAGCCAGGCCTACCCGAGCCTGGGTACATGCCGGAGGCTAAGTCCCTAGCAGGTGGAAGGCTGCAATCTGCTAAAAATCCACCGGATGGCAACGGAGAGCCGCAGTCCCCGGCTCGTCCACAAGGCGGCGCCAGCACTCGGGTTGCAGGCTGCATTCTGTTAAAAATCCACCGGATGGCAACGTAGAGCCGCTCTCCCCCGCTTGTCCACAAGGCGGCGCCACTTCCAGGCAACCCAGGGGGCTAAGCCTGAGGCGGCAGGCTGGCCCAGGGTTCCAGGAGAGAGGGAGAGACCGTCCCAGGCGGCTGGGAGAGCCAGGCCTACCCAGGGCTACCCGAGCCTGGGTACATGCCGGAGGCTAAGTCCCTAGCAGGTGGAAGGCTGCATTCTGCTAAGTGTCTACCAGAGGGCGACACTTCCAGGAGACCCAGGGGGCTAAGCCTGAGGCGGCAGGCTGGCCATGGGTTCCAGGAGGGAGGGAGAGATCGTCCCGGGCGGCTGGGAAAAAAGCCAGGCCGACCCAGGGCTACCCAAGCCTGGGTAAAGCCAGAGGCTAAGTCCCTAGCAGGTGGCAGGCTGCGTTCTGCTAAGTGTCTTCCAGAGGGAGACACTTCCAGGAGACCCAGGGGGCTAAGCCTGAGGGCGGCAGGCCGGCCATGGGTTCCAGGAGGGAGGGAGAGATTGTCCCAGGCGGCTGGGAAAGCCAGGGCTACCCGAGCCTGGGTAACGCCAGAGACTTAGTCCCTAGCAGCTGGCAGGCTGCAATCTGCTAAAAATCCACCGGATGGCAACGGAGAGCCGCAGTCCCCGGCTCGTCCACAAGGCGGCGCCAGCACTCGGGTTGCAGGCTGCATTCTGTTAAAAATCCACCGGATGGCAACGTAGAGCCGCTCTCCCCCGCTTGTCCACAAGGCGGCGCCACTTCCAGGCAACCCAGGGGGCTAAGCCTGAGGCGGCAGGCTGGCCATGGGTTCCAGGAGGGAGGGAGAGATCGTCCCGGGCGGCTGGGAAAGCCAGGCCTACCCAGGGCTACCCGAGCCTGGGTACATGCCGGAGGCTAAGTCCCTAGCAGGTTGCAGGCTGCGTTCTGCTAAGTGTCTACCAGAGGGCGACACTTCCAGGAGACCCAGGGGGCTAAGCCTGAGGCGGCAGGCTGGCCATGGGTTCCAGGAGGGAGGGAGAGATCGTCCCAGGCGGCTGGGAAAGCCAGGCCTACCCGAGCCTGGGTACATGCCGGAGGCTAAGTCCCTAGCAGGTGGAAGGCTGCAATCTGCTAAAAATCCACCGGATGGCAACGGAGAGCCGCAGTCCCCGGCTCGTCCACAAGGCGGCGCCAGCACTCGGGTTGCAGGCTGCATTCTGTTAAAAATCCACCGGATGGCAACGTAGAGCCGCTCTCCCCCGCTTGTCCACAAGGCGGCGCCACTTCCAGGCAACCCAGGGGGCTAAGCCTGAGGCGGCAGGCTGGCCCAGGGTTCCAGGAGAGAGGGAGAGACCGTCCCAGGCGGCTGGGAGAGCCAGGCCTACCCAGGGCTACCCGAGCCGGGGTACATGCCGGAGGCTAAGTCCCTAGCAGGTGGAAGGCTGCATTCTGCTAAGTGTCTACCAGAGGGCGACACTTCTAGGAGACCCAGGGGGCTAAGCCTGAGGCGGCAGGCTGGCCATGGGTTCCAGGAGGGAGGGAGAGATCGTCCCAGGCGGCTGGGAAAGCCAGGCCTACCCGAGCCTGGGTACATGCCGGAGGCTAAGTCCCTAGCAGGTGGAAGGCTGCAATCTGCTAAAAATCCACCGGATGGCAACGGAGAGCCGCAGTCCCCGGCTCGTCCACAAGGCGGCGCCAGCACTCGGGTTGCAGGCTGCATTCTGTTAAAAATCCACCGGATGGCAACGTAGAGCCGCTCTCCCCCGCTTGTCCACAAGGCGGCGCCACTTCCAGGCAACCCAGGGGGCTAAGCCTGAGGCGGCAGGCTGGCCCAGGGTTCCAGGAGAGAGGGAGAGACCGTCCCAGGCGGCTGGGAGAGCCAGGCCTACCCAGGGCTACCCGAGCCTGGGTACATGCCGGAGGCTAAGTCCCTAACAGGTGGAAGGCTGCATTCTGCTAAGTGTCTACCAGAGGGCGACACTTCTAGGAGACCCAGGGGGCTAAGCCTGAGGCGGCAGGCTGGCCATGGGTTGCAGGAGGGAGGGAGAGATCGTCCCAGGCGGCTGGGAAAGCCAGGCCTACCCGAGCCTGGGTACATGCCGGAGGCTAAGTCCCTAGCAGGTGGAAGGCTGCAATCTGCTAAAAATCCACCGGATGGCAACGGAGAGCCGCAGTCCCCGGCTCGTCCACAAGGCGGCGCCAGCACTCGGGTTGCAGGCTGCATTCTGTTAAAAATCCACCGGATGGCAACGTAGAGCCGCTCTCCCCCGCTTGTCCACAAGGCGGCGCCACTTCCAGGCAACCCAGGGGGCTAAGCCTGAGGCGGCAGGCTGGCCCAGGGTTCCAGGAGAGAGGGAGAGACCGTCCCAGGCGGCTGGGAGAGCCAGGCCTACCCAGGGCTACCCGAGCCTGGGTACATGCCGGAGGCTAAGTCCCTAACAGGTGGAAGGCTGCGTTCTGCTAAGTGTCTACCAGAGGGCGACACTTCCAGGAGACCCAGGGGGCTAAGCCTGAGGCGGCAGGCTGGCCATGGGTTCCAGGAGGGAGGGAGAGATCGTCCCGGGCGGCTGGGAAAAAAAGCCAGGCCGACCCAGGGCTACCCAAGCCTGGGTAAAGCCAGAGGCTAAGTCCCTAGCAGGTGGCAGGCTGCGTTCTGCTAAGTGTCTTCCAGAGGGAGACACTTCCAGGAGACCCAGGGGGCTAAGCCTGAGGCGGCAGGCTGGCCCAGGGTTCCAGGAGAGAGGGAGAGACCGTCCCAGGCGGCTGGGAGAGCCAGGCCTACCCAGGGCTACCCGAGCCGGGGTACATGCCGGAGGCTAAGTCCCTAGCAGGTGGAAGGCTGCATTCTGCTAAGTGTCTACCAGAGGGCGACACTTCCAGGAGACCCAGGGGGCTAAGCCTGAGGCGGCAGGCTGGCCCAGGGTTCCAGGAGAGAGGGAGAGACCGTCCCAGGCGGCTGGGAGAGCCAGGCCTACCCAGGGCTACCCGAGCCTGGGTACATGCCGGAGGCTAAGTCCCTAACAGGTGGAAGGCTGCGTTCTGCTAAGTGTCTACCAGAGGGCGACACTTCCAGGAGACCCAGGGGGCTAAGCCTGAGGCGGCAGGCTGGCCATGGGTTCCAGGAGGGAGGGAGAGATGGTCCCAGGCGGCTGGGAAAGCCAGGCCTACCCGAGCCTGGGTAATGCCAGAGGCTAAGTCCCTAGCAGGTGGAAGGCTGCAATCTGCTAAAAATCCACCGGATGGCAACGGAGAGCCGCAGTCCCCGGCTCGTCCACAAGGCGGCGCCAGCACTCGGGTTGCAGGCTGCATTCTGCTAAAAATCCACCGGATGGCAACGGAGAGCCGCTCTCCCCCGCTTGCCCACAAGGCGGCGCCACTTCCAGGCGACCCAGGGGGCTAAGCCTGAGGTGGCAGGCCGGCCCAGGGTTCCAGGAGAGAGGGAGAGATCGTCCCAGGCGGCTGGGACAGCCAGGCCTACCCGAGCCTGGGTAATGCCAGAGGCTAAGTCCCTAGCAGGTGGAAGGCTGCAATCTGCTAAAAATCCACCGGATGGCAACGGAGAGCCGCGGTCCCCGGCTCGTCCACAAGGCGGCGCCAGCACTCGGGTTGCAGGCTGCATTCTGCTAAAAATCCACCGGATGGCAACGGAGAGCCGCTCTCCCCCGCTTGTCCACAAGGCGGCGCCACTTCCAGGCGACCCAGGGGGCTAAGCCTGAGGGCGGCAGGCCGGCCCAGGGTTCCAGGAGAGAGGGAGAGATCGTCCCAGGCGGCTGGGACAGCCAGGCCGACCCGAGCCTGGGTAATGCCAGAGGCTAAGTCCCTAGCAGGTGGAAGGCTGCAATCTGCTAAGTGTCTACCAAGAGGGCACCACTTCCAGGCAACCCAGGGGGCTAAGCCTGAGGCGGCAGGCTGGCCCAGGGTTCCAGGAGAGAGGGAGAGATCGTCCCAGGCGGCTGGGAAAAAAGCCAGGCCGACCCAGGGCTACCCTAGCCTGGGTAAAGCCAGAGGCTAAGTCCCTAGCAGGCGGCAGGCTGCGTTCTGCTAAGTGACTTCCAGAGGGAGACACTTCCAGGAGACCCAGGGGGCTAAGCCTGAGGGCGGCAGGCCGGCCCAGGGTTCCAGGAGAGAGGGAGAGTTCGTCCCAGGCGGCTGGGAAAAAAGCCAGGCCTACCCAGGGCTACCCGAGCCTGGGTACATGCCGGAGGCTAAGTCCCTAGCAGGTGGAAGGCTGCAATCTGCTAAAAATCCACCGGATGGCAACGGAGAGCCGCGGTCCCCGGCTCGTCCACAAGGCGGCGCCAGCACTCGGGTTGCAGGCTGCATTCTGCTAAAAATCCACCGGATGGCAACGGAGAGCCGCTCTCCCCCGCTTGTCCACAAGGCGGCGCCACTTCCAGGCGACCCAGGGGGCTAAGCCTGAGGGCGGCAGGCCGGCCCAGGGTTCCAGGAGAGAGGGAGAGATCGTCCCAGGCGGCTGGGAAAGCCAGGCCTACCCAGGGCTACCCGAGCCTGGGTACATGCCGGAGGCTGAGTCCCTTGCAGGTGGAAGGCTGCAATCTGCTAAAAATCCACCGGATGGCAACGGAGAGCCGCAGTCCCCGGCTCGTCCACAAGGCGGCGCCAGCACTCGGGTTGCAGGCTGCATTCTGCTAAAAGTCCACCGGATGGCAACGTAGAGCCGCTCTCCCCCGCTTGTCCACAAGGCGGCGCCACTTCCAGGCGACCCAGGGGGCTAAGCCTGAGGCGGCAGGCTGGCCCAGGGTTCCAGGAGAGAGGGAGAGATGGTCCCAGGCGGCTGGGAAAGCCAAGCCTACCCAGGGCTACCCGAGCCTGGGTAGATGCCGGAGGCTAAGTCCCTAGCAGGTGGAAGGCTGCATTCTGCTAAGTGTCTACCAGAGGTAGACGCTTCCAGGAAACCCAGGGGGCTAAGCCTGAGGGCGGCAGGCCGGCCATGGGCTCCAGGAGAGAGGGAGAGATTGTCCCAGGCGGCTGGGAAAGCCAGGCCTACCCGAGCCTGGATACATGCCGGAGGCTAAGTCCCTAGCAGGTGGAAGGCTGCATTCTGCTAAAAATCCACCGGATGGCAACGGAGAGCCGCGGTCCCCGGCTCGTCCACAAGGCGGCGCCAGCACTCGGGTTGCAGGCTGCATTCTGCTAAAAATCCACCGGATGGCAACGGAGAGCCGCTCTCCCCCGCTTGTCCACAAGGCGGCGCCACTTCCAGGCGACCCAGGGGGCTAAGCCTGAGGGCGGCAGGCCGGCCCAGGGTTCCAGGAGAGAGGGAGAGATCGTCCCGGGCGGCTGGGAAAAAAGCCAGGCCGACCCAGGGCTACCCTAGCCTGGGTAAAGCCAGAGGCTAAGTCCCTAGCAGGCGGTAGGCTGCGTTCTGCTAAGTGACTTCCAGAGGGAGACACTTCCAGGAGACCCAGGGGGCTAAGCCTGAGGGCGGCAGGCCGGCCCGGGGTTCCAGGAGAGAGGGAGAGATCGTCCCAGGCGGCTGGGAAAAAAGCCAGGCCGACCCAGGGCCACCCCAGCCTGGGTAAAGCCAGAGGATAAGTCCCTAGCAGGTGGAAAGCTGCAATTTGCTATGGAAAGCTGCAATTTGCTATGGAAAGCTGCAATTTGCTAAAAATCCACCGGATGGCAACGTAGAGCCGCTCTCCCCGGCTCGTCCACAAGGCGGCGCCACTTCCAGGCGACCCAGGGGGCTAAGCCTGAGGCGGCAGGCCGGCCCAGGGTTCCAGGACAGAGGGAGAGATCGTCCCAGGCGGCTGGGAAAAGCCAGGCCGACCCAGGGCTGCCGGAGCCTGGGTAATGCCAGAGGCCGAGTCCCTAGCAGGTGGCAGGCTGCTAGCGTCTACCAGAGGGCGAGATCCCGCCTCCCCGAGCGGCCGGGGAGAGAGGATTTGCAGGAGCTGACAGGCGCGCACGCAGAAGGGAAATCCCCCTTGGCGGCCGGGGGGGGGGGGAGAGACGATTTGCAGGAGCTGACAGGCGCGCACGCGCGCGCGCAGAAGGGAAAGCCCCCGGGCGGCCGCGGGGAGAGAGGAGAGATGATTGGCAGGAGCTGACAGGCGCGCACGCGCAGAAGGGAAATCCCCCCTCGGCGGGCGGCGGGAGAGACGATTTGCAGGAGCTGACAGGCGCGCACGCGCAGAAGGGAGAGTCGTCCCCCCCGGGCCGGGGAGAGAGATGATTGGCAGCCGGCGGAGGTAGCTGCCAGGCGGACCAGAAGGAGAACTGCGGCCGCTCCGAGCAGAAGGGAAATCCCCCGGGCCTCCGGGGAGACGAGCGGCCGCTGCCAGGCGCGGCGAGCCGGCGCCGGCGCCGCCATCCCGGGCGAGGCGACGGGCGCCTCCCGCCCGGCGCATATGGCACTTCCGTCGACACTTAGTCAAATTTTCAACTTTCAAAATTCCTCCGGCGGCCGTGTTTCACTCCGGGGAGCGGCGCCCTCACGCCGGCGGCGGCGCGCCTCGGCCGGCACGAAGGGGTACCACCTCGAGTCGGTGTCGGGGGTCCCGCCGTGGAACCGGGCGTCGGACGGCCCCGGAGGAGGCCTCGGAGCCGAAAAGGCACTACCGGAATGAGGTTGAATTTGACGGCCGGATCCGGGCCGGAGTTCCACAAAGTCGGACACTTTGAGTGGTTGGTCTTCATGTAATGGGACAGGTGACACTCTCTCTGTGACCTACTTTTGAACACCCCCGTCAAGAACCGTGTCCGAGACAGCGTGTGCTGTCAATTAGCCTACCAAAAGTCAGAGTACCAGGGCATCGGACACCCGACTCTGACAAAGTCCCAGTGAACTCTGCTGACAGGCCGCCGACGGCGGATCCCTGCGGGGGGGAGGCAGAGCGAGGGCACCGCCCCCCCGGGTTGCGAGACAAGCCTCTTTAGGTCGCGTGGCAAGCCTCGGTTTTCAGGCGGGCGCTTCCCGCCGAGCCAATCGGCACTTTTAGACACTTTTGGGGAAAAAAAAAAGAAAAAGTCAAACTTTGAAAAAAAAATAACCAACGAAACACGGACCAATGAGAACCGCTTCCGGCTGGTCGCGGAAGGGAGAGATGATTGGCAGGAGCTGCCCTGCGCGCTAGAATGAGAACTGCGGCCGCTCCGAGCAGAAGGGAAATCCCCCGGGCGGGCCAGGGGAGACGAGCGGCCGCTGGCAGGTACGGCGAGAGGGCGCCGGTGCCGCCATCCCGGGCGAGGCGACGGGCGCCCCCCGCTGAGCCGATCGGCTCTCGGACACTTTGGGGGAAAAAAAAAATAAATAAAAAAGGCAAACTTTGAAATAAAACCCCACGAAACACGGACCTCGGTGAGATCCCCCGGGCGGCCGGGGAGAGATGATTGGCAGGAGCTGCCAGGCGCGCAGAAGGGAAGTCCCCCTGTGCGGCAGGGGAGAGATGATTGGCAGCAGGCGGAGGCAGCCGCCAGGCGGACCAGAAGGAGAACTGCGGCCGCTCCGAGCAGAAGGGAAATCCCCCCGGGCGGGCCAGGGGAGACGAGCGGCCGCTGGCAGGTACGGCGAGAGGGCGCCGGTGCCGCCATCCCGGGGGAGGCGACGGGCGCCTCCCGCCGAGCCGATCGGCACTTTTAGACACTTTGGGGGAAAAAGACCGACATTTTAATAAACCCCATACAACACGGACCAGTGAGAACTGCAGCCGGCCGGCGCAGAAGGGAGGTCCCCCGGGAGGGCCGGGGGAGAGATGATTGGCAGGCGGAGGTAGCTGCCAGGCGCGAGCAGAAGGGAAGTCCCCCGGGCGGCCGGGGGGGGGGGGGGGAGAGAGAGAGAGAGAGATGATTGGCAGCCGGCGGAGGTAGCTGCCAGGCGGACCAGAACGAGAACTGCGGCCGCTCGGAGCGGAAGGGGAAGTCTGAGGCGGCAGGCCGGCCCAGGGTTCATGGAGAGAGGGAGAGATTGTCCCAGGCGGCTGGGAAAAAAGCCAGGCCGACCCAGGGCCACCCCAGCCTGGGTAAAGCCAGAGGATAAGTCCCTAGCAGGCGGCAGGCTGCGTTCTGCTAAGTGTCTACCGAGAGGGCACCACTTCCAGGCAACCCAGGGGGCTAAGCCTGAGGCGGCAGGCTGGCCCAGGGTTCCAGGAGAAGAGGGAGAGATCGTCCCAGGCGGCTGGGAAAGCCAGGCCTACCCAGGGCTACCCGAGCCTGGGCACATGCCGGAGGCTAAGTCCCTAGCAGGTGGAAGGCTGCAATCTGCTAAAAATCCACCGGATGGCAACGGAGAGCCGCAGTCCCCGGCTCGTCCACAAGGCGGCGCCAGCACTCGGGTTGCAGGCTGCATTCTGCTAAAAATCCACCGGATGGCAACGGAGAGCCGCTCTCCCCGGCTCGTCCACAAGGCGGCGCCACTTCCAGGCGACCCAGGGGGCTAAGCCTGAGGCGGCAGGCCGGCCCAGGGTTCCAGGAGAGAGAGGGAGAGATCGTCCCAGGCGGCTGGGAAAGCCAGGCCGACCCAGGGCTACCCGAGCCTGGGTAAAGCCAGAGGCTAAGTCCCTAGCAGGTGGCAGGCTGCATGCTGCCAAGTGTCTACCGAGAGGGCACCACTTCCAGGCGACCCAGGGGGCTAAGCCTGAGGCGGCAGGCTGGCCCAGGGTTCCAGGAGAGAGGGAGAGATTGTCCCAGGCGGCTGGGAAAGCCAGGGCTACCCGAGCCTGGGTACATGCCGGAGGCTGAGTCCCTAGCAGGCGGCAGGCTGAATTCTGCTAAGTGTCTACCAGAGGGCGACACTTCCAGGAGACCCAGGGGGCTAAGCCTGAGGCGGCAGGCTGGCCCAGGGTTCCAGGAGAGAGGGAGAGATTGACCCAGGCGGCTGGGAAAGCCAGGCCTACCCAGGGCCACCCGAGCCTGGGTACATGCCGGAGGCTAAGTCCCTAGCAGGTGGAAGGCTGCAATTTGCTATGGAAAGCTGCAATTTGCTAAAAATCCACCGGATGGCAACGGAGAGCGGCTCTCCCCGGCTCGTCCACAAGGCGGCGCCACTTCCAGGCGACCCAGGGGGCTAAGCCTGAGGCGGCAGGCCGGCCCAGGGTTCCAGGAGAGAGGGAGAGATTGTCCCAGGCGGCTGGGAAAGCCAGGCCGACCCAGGGCTACCCGAGCCTGGGTAAAGCCAGAGGCTAAGTCCCTAGCAGGTGGCAGGCTGCATTCTGCTAAGTGTCTACCAAGAGGGCACCACTTCCAGGCAACCCAGGGGGCTAAGCCTGAGGCGGCAGGCTGGCCCAGGGTTCCAGGAGAAGAAGGAGAGATCGTCCCAGGCGGCTGGGAAAGCCAGGCCTACCCAGGGCTACCCGAGCCTGGGTACATGCCGGAGGCTAAGTCCCTAGCAGGTGGAAGGCTGCAATTTGCTATGGAAAGCTGCAATTTGCTAAAAATCCACCGGATGGCAACGGAGAGCGGCTCTCCCCGGCTCGTCCACAAGGCGGCGCCACTTCCAGGCGACCCAGGGGGCTAAGCCTGAGGCGGCAGGCCGGCCCAGGGTTCCAGGAGAGAGGGAGAGATTGTCCCAGGCGGCTGGGAAAGCCAGGCCGACCCAGGGCTACCCGAGCCTGGGTAAAGCCAGAGGCTAAGTCCCTAGCAGGTGGCAGGCTGCATTCTGCTAAGTGTCTACCAAGAGGGCACCACTTCCAGGCAACCCAGGGGGCTAAGCCTGAGGCGGCAGGCTGGCCCAGGGTTCCAGGAGAGAGGGAGAGATTTGTCCCAGGCGGCTGGGAAAGCCAGGCCTACCCAGGGCTACCAGAGCCTGGGTACATGCCGGAGGCTAAGTCCCTAGCAGGTGGAAGGCTGCAATTTGCTATGGAAAGCTGCAATTTGCTAAAAATCCACCGGATGGCAACGGAGAGCGGCTCTCCCCGGCTCGTCCACAAGGCGGCGCCACTTCCAGGCGACCCAGGGGGCTAAGCCTGAGGCGGCAGGCCGGCCCAGGGTTCCAGGACAGAGGGAGAGATCGTCCCAGGCGGCTGGGAAAAGCCAGGCCGACCCAGGGCTGCCGGAGCCTGGGTAATGCCAGAGGCCGAGTCCCTAGCAGGTGGCAGGCTGCTAGCGTCTACCAGAGGGTGAGATCCCGCCTCCCCGAGCGGCCGGGGAGAGAGGATTTGCAGGAGCTGACAGGCGCGCAGAAGGGAAATCCGGAGAGATGATTGGCAGCCGGCGGAGGCAGCCGCCAGGCGGACCGGAAGGAGAACTGCGGCCGCTGGGAGCGGAAGGGAAATCCCCCGGGCGTCCGGGGAGACTAGCGGCCGCGGCAGGCGCGGCGACCCGGCGCCGGTGCCGCCATCCCGGGCGAGGCGACGGGCGCCTCCCCGCCGGCGCAGTTGGCACTTCCGTCGACACTTTGCCAAATTTTCAACTTTCAAAATTCCTCCGGCGGCCGTTTTTCACACCGGGGAGCGGCGTCCTCACGCCGGCGGCGGCGCACCTCGGCCGGCAAAAAGGGGTACCTCCTCGAGTCGGTGTCGGGGGTCCCGCCGTGGAACCGGGCGTCGGACGGCCCCGGAGGAGGCCTCGGAGCGGAAAAGGCACTACCGGAATGAGGTTGAATTTGACGGCCGGATCCGGGCCGGAGTTCCACAAAGTCGGACACTTTGAGTGGTTGGTCTTCATGTAATGGGACAGGTGACACTCTCTCTGTGACCTACTTTTGAACACCCCCGTCAAGAACCGTGTCCGAGACAGCGAGTCCTGTCAATTAGCTTACCAAAAGTCAGAGTACCAGGGGATCGGACACCCGACTCTGACAAAGTCCCAGTGAACTCTGCTCACAGGCCGCCGACGGCGGATCCCCGCGGGGGGGAGGCAGAGCGAGGGCACCGCCCCCCCGGGTTGCGTGACAAGCCTCTTCAGGTCGCGTGGCAAGCCGCAGTTTTCAGG
>NW_027440542.1:72500-87079 GCF_031893055.1 Leptodactylus fuscus
TGGGTAACGCCGGAGGCTAAGTCCCTAGCAGGTGGAAGGCTGCAATCTGCTAAAAATCCACCGGATGGCAACGGAGAGGCGCGCTCCCCGGCTTGTCCACAAGGCGGCGCCAGCATTCAGGTTGCAGGCTGCATTCTGCTAAAAATCCACCGGATGGCAACGGAGAGCCGCTCTCCCCGGCTCGTCCACAAGGCGGCGCCACTTCCAGGAGACCCAGGGGGGCGAGCCTGAGGCGGCAGGCTGGCCCAGGGTTCCAGGAGAGAGGGAGAGATTGTCCCAGGCGGCTGGGAGAGCCAGGCCTACCCAGGGCTACCCGAGCCTGGGTAATGCCGGAGGCTCAGTCCCTAGCAGGTGGCAGGCTGCATTCTGCTAAGTGTCTACCAAGAGGGCACCACTTCCAGGCAACCCAGGGGGCTAAGCCTGAGGCGGCAGGCAGGCCCAGGGTTCCAGGAGAGAGGGAGAGATTGTCCCAGGCGGCTGGGAAAGCCAGGCCTACCCAGGGCTACCCGAGCCTGGGTAACGCCGGAGGCTAAGTCCCTAGCAGGTGGAAGGCTGCAATCTGCTAAAAATCCACCGGATGGCAACGGAGAGGCGCGCTCCCCGGCTTGTCCACAAGGCGGCGCCAGCATTCAGGTTGCAGGCTGCATTCTGCTAAAAATCCACCGGATGGCAACGGAGAGCCGCTCTCCCCGGCTCGTCCACAAGGCGGCGCCACTTCCAGGAGACCCAGGGGGGCGAGCCTGAGGCGGCAGGCTGGCCCAGGGTTCCAGGAGAGAGGGAGAGATTGTCCCAGGCGGCTGGGAGAGCCAGGCCTACCCAGGGCTACCCGAGCCTGGGTAATGCCGGAGGCTCAGTCCCTAGCAGGTGGCAGGCTGCATTCTGCTAAGTGTCTACCAAGAGGGCACCACTTCCAGGCAACCCAGGGGGCTAAGCCTGAGGCGGCAGGCAGGCCCAGGGTTCCAGGAGAGAGGGAGAGATTGTCCCAGGCGGCTGGGAAAGCCAGGCCTACCCAGGGCTACCCGAGCCTGGGTAATGCCGGAGGCTCAGTCCCTAGCAGGTGGCAGGCTGCATTCTGCTAAGTGTCTACCAAGAGGGCACCACTTCCAGGCAACCCAGGGGGCTAAGCCTGAGGCGGCAGGCAGGCCCAGGGTTCCAGGAGAGAGGGAGAGATTGTCCCAGGCGGCTGGGAAAGCCAGGCCTACCCAGGGCTACCCGAGCCTGGGTAACGCCGGAGGCTAAGTCCCTAGCAGGTGGAAGGCTGCAATCTGCTAAAAATCCACCGGATGGCAACGGAGAGGCGCGCTCCCCGGCTTGTCCACAAGGCGGCGCCAGCATTCAGGTTGCAGGCTGCATTCTGCTAAAAATCCACCGGATGGCAACGGAGAGCCGCTCTCCCCGGCTCGTCCACAAGGCGGCGCCACTTCCAGGAGACCCAGGGGGGCGAGCCTGAGGCGGCAGGCTGGCCCAGGGTTCCAGGAGAGAGGGAGAGATTGTCCCAGGCGGCTGGGAGAGCCAGGCCTACCCAGGGCTACCCGAGCCTGGGTAATGCCGGAGGCTCAGTCCCTAGCAGGTGGCAGGCTGCATTCTGCTAAGTGTCTACCAAGAGGGCACCACTTCCAGGCAACCCAGGGGGCTAAGCCTGAGGCGGCAGGCAGGCCCAGGGTTCCAGGAGAGAGGGAGAGATTGTCCCAGGCGGCTGGGAGAGCCAGGCCTACCCAGGGCTACCCGAGCCTGGGTAACGCCGGAGGCTAAGTCCCTAGCAGGTGGAAGGCTGCAATCTGCTAAAAATCCACCGGATGGCAACGGAGAGGCGCGCTAACCGGCTTGTCCACAAGGCGGCGCCAGCATTCAGGTTGCAGGCTGCATTCTGCTAAAAATCCACCGGATGGCAACGGAGAGCCGCTCTCCCCGGCTCGTCCACAAGGCGGCGCCACTTCCAGGAGACCCAGGGGGGCGAGCCTGAGGCGGCAGGCTGGCCCAGGGTTCCAGGAGAGAGGGAGAGATTGTCCCCGGCGGCTGGGAGAGCCAGGCCGACTCAGGGCTCCATAAGCCCGGTAGAAGCTGAAGATTAAGCCCCCAGTCTACCAGCTACCCTCCCTGGAGCTCAGCTTAGGGAGAAGTCTCATTTAGCTGGATAAGTCACATTCGGGCGGACAAGTCACATTTGCCAGCATAAGTCACATTTGGGAGGACAAGTCACATTTCCCAGCATAAGTCACATTTGGGAGGACAAGTCACATTTGCCAGCATAAGTCACATTTGCCAGCATAAGTCACATTTGCCAGCATAAGTCACATTTGCCAGCATAAGTCACATTTGCCAGCATAAGTCACATTTGCCAGCATAAGTCACATTTGCCAGCATAAGTCACATTTGCCAGCATAAGTCACATTTGCCAGCATAAGTCACATTTGCCAGCATAAGTCACATTTGCCAGCATAAGTCACATTTGCCAGCATAAGTCACATTTCCAAGCATAAGTCACATTTCCAAGCATAAGTCACATTTCCAAGCATAAGTCACAGTTGGACTTAATAGTCGGGCCCAGAGAGATTCCCATGAGTGCTATCTCTGGCAGTGGGCTTAATAGTCGGCCCCGGAGGGTCGGCGGTGGGGCTTAATAGTCGGGCCCGGAGGGTCGGCGGTGGGGCTTAATAGTCGGGCCCGGAGAGACTTCCAGGGACGGCCGTTTGTCAGGGGGCTTAATGGCGGGGTCCGATCGGCCTCCCGTGGAAGCCTGCCTGGGGGAGCGGTGAGGACTCTTGAGGGCCAGCGGAAGGAAGAGGTGGTGCTGTATTTGACCCCGGCTGCCGGGAGATGGGGAGCTGGAGGGTTGCCCCGAGGCGGGGTCTGCAGGGAGAACCGGGTTCCGGAGCGGGCGGGCCTAGGGGAGGCAAGCCGGGCCGGGGCTCACCCTCCTGGGCAGGGTCCGAGGGGAGCTTCCCCCTGAGAGAACTTCCACTTCCGTAGACACTTTGACAAAAAAAACCCCCCAAAAAAACGGAGCCCCCGAGGAGGCCTTCCTGCGGCGAGCGCCAGGCCGGGCTGGGGCTACCCAAGCCTGGGTACATGCCGGAGGCTGAGTCCCTAACAGGTGGAAGGCTGCATTCTGCTAAGTGTCTACCAGAGGGCGACACTTCCAGGAGACCCAGGGGGCTAAGCCTGAGGCGGCAGGCTGGCCCAGGGTTCCAGGAGAGAGGGAGAGACCGTCCCAGGCGGCTGGGAGAGCCAGGCCTACCCAGGGCTACCCGAGCCGGGGTACATGCCGGAGGCTAAGTCCCTAGCAGGTGGAAGGCTGCATTCTGCTAAGTGTCTACCAGAGGGCGACACTTCCAGGAGACCCAGGGGGCTAAGCCTGAGGCGGCAGGCTGGCCCAGGGTTCCAGGAGGGAGGGAGAGATCGTCCCGGGCGGCTGGGAAAAAAGCCAGGCCGACCCAGGGCTACCCGAGCCTGGGCAAAGCCAGAGGCTAAGTCCCTAGCAGGTGGCAGGCTGCGTTCTGCTAAGTGTCTTCCAGAGGGAGACACTTCCAGGAGACCCAGGGGGCTAAGCCTGAGGGCGGCAGGCCGGCCATGGGTTCCAGGAGGGAGGGAGAGATTGTCCCAGGCGGCTGGGAAAGCCAGGGCTACCCGAGCCTGGGTAACGCCAGAGACTTAGTCCCTAGCAGCTGGCAGGCTGCAATCTGCTAAAAATCCACCGGATGGCAACGGAGAGCCGCAGTCCCCGGCTCGTCCACAAGGCGGCGCCAGCACTCGGGTTGCAGGCTGCATTCTGTTAAAAATCCACCGGATGGCAACGTAGAGCCGCTCTCCCCGGCTCATCCACAAGGCGGCGCCACTTCCAGGCGACCCAGGGGGCTAAGCCTGAGGTGGCAGGCCGGCCCAGGGTTCCAGGAGAGAGGGAGAGATCGTCCCGGGCGGCTGGGAAAAAAGCCAGGCCGACCCAGGGCTACCCAAGCCTGGGTAAAGCCAGAGGCTAAGTCCCTAGCAGGTGGCAGGCTGCGTTCTGCTAAGTGTCTTCCAGAGGGAGACACTTCCAGGAGACCCAGGGGGCTAAGCCTGAGGCGGCAGGCTGGCCCAGGGTTCCAGGAGAGAGGGAGAGACCGTCCCAGGCGGCTGGGAGAGCCAGGCCTACCCAGGGCTACCCGAGCCGGGGTACATGCCGGAGGCTAAGTCCCTAGCAGGTGGAAGGCTGCATTCTGCTAAGTGTCTACCAGAGGGCGACACTTCCAGGAGACCCAGGGGGCTAAGCCTGAGGCGGCAGGCTGGCCCAGGGTTCCAGGAGAGAGGGAGAGACCGTCCCAGGCGGCTGGGAGAGCCAGGCCTACCCAGGGCTACCCGAGCCTGGGTACATGCCGGAGGCTAAGTCCCTAACAGGTGGAAGGCTGCGTTCTGCTAAGTGTCTACCAGAGGGCGACACTTCCAGGAGACCCAGGGGGCTAAGCCTGAGGCGGCAGGCTGGCCATGGGTTCCAGGAGGGAGGGAGAGATGGTCCCAGGCGGCTGGGAAAGCCAGGCCTACCCGAGCCTGGGTAATGCCAGAGGCTAAGTCCCTAGCAGGTGGAAGGCTGCAATCTGCTAAAAATCCACCGGATGGCAACGGAGAGCCGCAGTCCCCGGCTCGTCCACAAGGCGGCGCCAGCACTCGGGTTGCAGGCTGCATTCTGCTAAAAATCCACCGGATGGCAACGGAGAGCCGCTCTCCCCCGCTTGCCCACAAGGCGGCGCCACTTCCAGGCGACCCAGGGGGCTAAGCCTGAGGTGGCAGGCCGGCCCAGGGTTCCAGGAGAGAGGGAGAGATCGTCCCAGGCGGCTGGGACAGCCAGGCCTACCCGAGCCTGGGTAATGCCAGAGGCTAAGTCCCTAGCAGGTGGAAGGCTGCAATCTGCTAAAAATCCACCGGATGGCAACGGAGAGCCGCGGTCCCCGGCTCGTCCACAAGGCGGCGCCAGCACTCGGGTTGCAGGCTGCATTCTGCTAAAAATCCACCGGATGGCAACGGAGAGCCGCTCTCCCCCGCTTGTCCACAAGGCGGCGCCACTTCCAGGCGACCCAGGGGGCTAAGCCTGAGGGCGGCAGGCCGGCCCAGGGTTCCAGGAGAGAGGGAGAGATCGTCCCAGGCGGCTGGGACAGCCAGGCCGACCCGAGCCTGGGTAATGCCAGAGGCTAAGTCCCTAGCAGGTGGAAGGCTGCAATCTGCTAAGTGTCTACCAAGAGGGCACCACTTCCAGGCAACCCAGGGGGCTAAGCCTGAGGCGGCAGGCTGGCCCAGGGTTCCAGGAGAGAGGGAGAGATCGTCCCAGGCGGCTGGGAAAAAAGCCAGGCCGACCCAGGGCTACCCTAGCCTGGGTAAAGCCAGAGGCTAAGTCCCTAGCAGGCGGCAGGCTGCGTTCTGCTAAGTGACTTCCAGAGGGAGACACTTCCAGGAGACCCAGGGGGCTAAGCCTGAGGGCGGCAGGCCGGCCCAGGGTTCCAGGAGAGAGGGAGAGTTCGTCCCAGGCGGCTGGGAAAAAAGCCAGGCCTACCCAGGGCTACCCGAGCCTGGGTACATGCCGGAGGCTAAGTCCCTAGCAGGTGGAAGGCTGCAATCTGCTAAAAATCCACCGGATGGCAACGGAGAGCCGCGGTCCCCGGCTCGTCCACAAGGCGGCGCCAGCACTCGGGTTGCAGGCTGCATTCTGCTAAAAATCCACCGGATGGCAACGGAGAGCCGCTCTCCCCCGCTTGTCCACAAGGCGGCGCCACTTCCAGGCGACCCAGGGGGCTAAGCCTGAGGGCGGCAGGCCGGCCCAGGGTTCCAGGAGAGAGGGAGAGATCGTCCCAGGCGGCTGGGAAAGCCAGGCCTACCCAGGGCTACCCGAGCCTGGGTACATGCCGGAGGCTAAGTCCCTAGCAGGTGGAAGGCTGCATTCTGCTAAGTGTCTACCAGAGGTAGACGCTTCCAGGAAACCCAGGGGGCTAAGCCTGAGGGCGGCAGGCCGGCCATGGGCTCCAGGAGAGAGGGAGAGATTGTCCCAGGCGGCTGGGAAAGCCAGGCCTACCCAGGGCTACCCGAGCCTGGATACATGCCGGAGGCTAAGTCCCTAGCAGGTGGAAGGCTGCATTCTGCTAAAAATCCACCGGATGGCAACGGAGAGCCGCGGTCCCCGGCTCGTCCACAAGGCGGCGCCAGCACTCGGGTTGCAGGCTGCATTCTGCTAAAAATCCACCGGATGGCAACGGAGAGCCGCTCTCCCCGGCTCGTCCACAAGGCGGCGCCACTTCCAGGCGACCCAGGGGGCTAAGCCTGAGGGCGGCAGGCCGGCCCAGGGTTCCAGGAGAGAGGGAGAGATCGTCCCGGGCGGCTGGGAAAAAAGCCAGGCCGACCCAGGGCTACCCTAGCCTGGGTAAAGCCAGAGGCTAAGTCCCTAGCAAGGCGGTAGGCTGCGTTCTGCTAAGTGACTTCCAGAGGGAGACACTTCCAGGAGACCCAGGGGGCTAAGCCTGAGGGCGGCAGGCCGGCCCGGGGTTCCAGGAGAGAGGGAGAGATCGTCCCAGGCGGCTGGGAAAAAAGCCAGGCCGACCCAGGGCCACCCCAGCCTGGGTAAAGCCAGAGGATAAGTCCCTAGCAGGTGGAAAGCTGCAATTTGCTATGGAAAGCTGCAATTTGCTATGGAAAGCTGCAATTTGCTAAAAATCCACCGGATGGCAACGTAGAGCCGCTCTCCCCGGCTCGTCCACAAGGCGGCGCCACTTCCGGGCGACCCAGGGGGCTAAGCCTGAGGGCGGCAGGCCGGCCCAGGGTTCCAGGAGAGAGGGAGAGATCGTCCCGGGCGGCTGGGAAAAAGCCAGGCCGACCCAGGGCTGCCGTTGCCTGGGTAATGCCGGAGGCCGAGTCCCTAGCAGGTGGCAGGCTGCTAGCGTCTACCAGAGGGCGAGATCCCGCCTCCCCGAGCGGCCGGGGAGAGAGGATTTGCAGGAGCTGACAGGCGCGCACGCAGAAGGGAAATCCCCCTTGGCGGCCGGGGGGAGAGACGATTTGCAGGAGCTGACAGGCGCGCACGCGCGCGCGCAGAAGGGAAAGTCCCCGGGCGGCCGCGGGGAGAGAGGAGAGATGATTGGCAGGAGCTGACAGGCGCGCACGCGCAGAAGGGAAGTCACCCTCGGCGGGCGGCGGGAGAGACGATTTGCAGGAGCTGACAGGCGCGCACGCGCAGAAGGGAGAGTCGTCCCCCCCGGGCCGGGGAGAGAGATGATTGGCAGCCGGCGGAGGTAGCTGCCAGGCGGACCAGAAGGAGAACTGCGGCCGCTCCGAGCAGAAGGGAAATCCCCCGGGCCTCCGGGGAGACGAGCGGCCTCTGGCAGGCGCGGCGAGCCGGCGCCGGCGCCGCCATCCCGGGCGAGGCGACGGGCGCCTCCCGCCCGGCGCATATGGCACTTCCGTCGACACTTAGTCAAATTTTCAACTTTCAAAATTCCTCCGGCGGCCGTGTTTCACTCCGGGGAGCGGCGCCCTCACGCCGGCGGCGGCGCGCCTCGGCCGGCACGAAGGGGTACCACCTCGAGTCGGTGTCGGGGGTCCCGCCGTGGAACCGGGCGTCGGACGGCCCCGGAGGAGGCCTCGGAGCCGAAAAGGCACTACCGGAATGAGGTTGAATTTGACGGCCGGATCCGGGCCGGAGTTCCACAAAGTCGGACACTTTGAGTGGTTGGTCTTCATGTAATGGGACAGGTGACACTCTCTCTGTGACCTACTTTTGAACACCCCCGTCAAGAACCGTGTCCGAGACAGCGTGTGCTGTCAATTAGCTTACCAAAAGTCAGAGTACCAGGGCATCGGACACCCGACTCTGACAAAGTCCCAGTGAACTCTGCTGACAGGCCGCCGACGGCGGATCCCTGCGGGGGGGAGGCAGAGCGAGGGCACCGCCCCCCCGGGTTGCGAGACAAGCCTCTTTAGGTCGCGTGGCAAGCCTCGGTTTTCAGGCGGGCGCTTCCCGCCGAGCCAATCGGCACTTTTAGACACTTTTGGGGAAAAAAAAAAGAAAAAGTCAAACTTTGAAAAATAAATAACCAACGAAACACGGACCAATGAGAACCGCTTCCGGCTGGTCGCGGAAGGGAGAGATGATTGGCAGGAGCTGCCCTGCGCGCTAGAATGAGAACTGCGGCCGCTCCGAGCAGAAGGGAAATCCCCCGGGCGGGCCAGGGGAGACGAGCGGCCGCTGGCAGGTACGGCGAGAGGGCGCCGGTGCCGCCATCCCGGGCGAGGCGACGGGCGCCCCCCGCTGAGCCGATCGGCTCTCGGACACTTTGGGGAAAAAAATAAAAAATAAAAAAGGCAAACTTTGAAATAAAACCCCACGAAACACGGACCTCGGTGAGATCCCCCGGGCGGCCGGGGAGAGATGATTGGCAGGAGCTGCCAGGCGCGCAGAAGGGAAGTCCCCCTGTGCGGCCGGGGAGAGATGATTGGCAGCAGGCGGAGGCAGCCGCCAGGCGGACCAGAAGGAGAACTGCGGCCGCTCCGAGCAGAAGGGAAATCCCCCGGCGCGGGCCAGGGGAGACGAGCGGCCGCTGGCAGGTACGGCGAGAGGGCGCCGGTGCCGCCATCCCGGGGGAGGCGACGGGCGCCTCCCGCCGAGCCGATCGGCACTTTTAGACACTTTGGGGGAAAAAGACCGACATTTTAATAAACCCCATACAACACGGACCAGTGAGAACTGCAGCCGGCCGGCCGGCCGGCCGGCGCAGAAGGGAGGTCCCCCGGGAGGGCCGGGGGAGAGATGATTGGCAGGCGGAGGTAGCTGCCAGGCGCGCGCAGAAGGGAAGTTCCCCCGGGCGGCCGGGGGGAGAGAGAGAGAGAGATGATTGGCAGCCGGCGGAGGTAGCTGCCAGGCGGACCAGAACGAGAACTGCGGCCGCTCGGAGCGGAAGGGGAAGTCTGAGGCGGCAGGCCGGCCCAGGGTTCATGGAGAGAGGGAGAGATTGTCCCAGGCGGCTGGGAAAAAAGCCAGGCCGACCCAGGGCCACCCCAGCCTGGGTAAAGCCAGAGGATAAGTCCCTAGCAGGCGGCAGGCTGCGTTCTGCTAAGTGTCTACCGAGAGGGCACCACTTCCAGGCAACCCAGGGGGCTAAGCCTGAGGCGGCAGGCTGGCCCAGGGTTCCAGGAGAAGAGGGAGAGATCGTCCCAGGCGGCTGGGAAAGCCAGGCCTACCCAGGGCTACCCGAGCCTGGGCACATGCCGGAGGCTAAGTCCCTAGCAGGTGGAAGGCTGCAATCTGCTAAAAATCCACCGGATGGCAACGGAGAGCCGCAGTCCCCGGCTCGTCCACAAGGCGGCGCCAGCACTCGGGTTGCAGGCTGCATTCTGCTAAAAATCCACCGGATGGCAACGGAGAGCCGCTCTCCCCGGCTCGTCCACAAGGCGGCGCCACTTCCAGGCGACCCAGGGGGCTAAGCCTGAGGCGGCAGGCCGGCCCAGGGTTCCAGGAGAGAGAGGGAGAGATCGTCCCAGGCGGCTGGGAAAGCCAGGCCGACCCAGGGCTACCCGAGCCTGGGTAAAGCCAGAGGCTAAGTCCCTAGCAGGTGGCAGGCTGCATGCTGCCAAGTGTCTACCGAGAGGGCACCACTTCCAGGCGACCCAGGGGGCTAAGCCTGAGGCGGCAGGCTGGCCCAGGGTTCCAGGAGAGAGGGAGAGATTGTCCCAGGCGGCTGGGAAAGCCAGGGCTACCCGAGCCTGGGTACATGCCGGAGGCTGAGTCCCTAGCAGGCGGCAGGCTGAATTCTGCTAAGTGTCTACCAGAGGGCGACACTTCCAGGAGACCCAGGGGGCTAAGCCTGAGGCGGCAGGCTGGCCCAGGGTTCCAGGAGAGAGGGAGAGATTGACCCAGGCGGCTGGGAAAGCCAGGCCTACCCAGGGCCACCCGAGCCTGGGTACATGCCGGAGGCTAAGTCCCTAGCAGGTGGAAGGCTGCAATTTGCTATGGAAAGCTGCAATTTGCTAAAAATCCACCGGATGGCAACGGAGAGCGGCTCTCCCCGGCTCGTCCACAAGGCGGCGCCACTTCCAGGCGACCCAGGGGGCTAAGCCTGAGGCGGCAGGCCGGCCCAGGGTTCCAGGAGAGAGGGAGAGATTGTCCCAGGCGGCTGGGAAAGCCAGGCCGACCCAGGGCTACCCGAGCCTGGGTAAAGCCAGAGGCTAAGTCCCTAGCAGGTGGCAGGCTGCATTCTGCTAAGTGTCTACCAAGAGGGCACCACTTCCAGGCAACCCAGGGGGCTAAGCCTGAGGCGGCAGGCTGGCCCAGGGTTCCAGGAGAAGAAGGAGAGATCGTCCCAGGCGGCTGGGAAAGCCAGGCCTACCCAGGGCTACCCGAGCCTGGGTACATGCCGGAGGCTAAGTCCCTAGCAGGTGGAAGGCTGCAATTTGCTATGGAAAGCTGCAATTTGCTAAAAATCCACCGGATGGCAACGGAGAGCGGCTCTCCCCGGCTCGTCCACAAGGCGGCGCCACTTCCAGGCGACCCAGGGGGCTAAGCCTGAGGCGGCAGGCCGGCCCAGGGTTCCAGGAGAGAGGGAGAGATTGTCCCAGGCGGCTGGGAAAGCCAGGCCGACCCAGGGCTACCCGAGCCTGGGTAAAGCCAGAGGCTAAGTCCCTAGCAGGTGGCAGGCTGCATTCTGCTAAGTGTCTACCAAGAGGGCACCACTTCCAGGCGACCCAGGGGGCTAAGCCTGAGGCGGCAGGCTGGCCCAGGGTTCCAGGAGAGAGGGAGAGATTTGTCCCAGGCGGCTGGGAAAGCCAGGCCTACCCAGGGCTACCAGAGCCTGGGTACATGCCGGAGGCTAAGTCCCTAGCAGGTGGAAGGCTGCAATTTGCTATGGAAAGCTGCAATTTGCTAAAAATCCACCGGATGGCAACGGAGAGCGGCTCTCCCCGGCTCGTCCACAAGGCGGCGCCACTTCCAGGCGACCCAGGGGGCTAAGCCTGAGGCGGCAGGCCGGCCCAGGGTTCCAGGACAGAGGGAGAGATCGTCCCAGGCGGCTGGGAAAAGCCAGGCCGACCCAGGGCTGCCGGAGCCTGGGTAATGCCAGAGGCCGAGTCCCTAGCAGGTGGCAGGCTGCTAGCGTCTACCAGAGGGCGAGATCCCGCCTCCCCGAGCGGCCGGGGAGAGAGGATTTGCAGGAGCTGACAGGCGCGCAGAAGGGAAATCCGGAGAGATGATTGGCAGCCGGCGGAGGCAGCCGCCAGGCGGACCGGAAGGAGAACTGCGGCCGCTGGGAGCGGAAGGGAAATCCCCCGGGCGTCCGGGGAGACTAGCGGCCGCGGCAGGCGCGGCGACCCGGCGCCGGTGCCGCCATCCCGGGCGAGGCGACGGGCGCCTCCCCGCCGGCGCGGTTGGCACTTCCGTCGACACTTTGCCAAATTTTCAACTTTCAAAATTCCTCCGGCGGCCGTTTTTCACACCGGGGAGCGGCGTCCTCACGCCGGCGGCGGCGCACCTCGGCCGGCAAAAAGGGGTACCTCCTCGAGTCGGTGTCGGGGGTCCCGCCGTGGAACCGGGCGTCGGACGGCCCCGGAGGAGGCCTCGGAGCGGAAAAGGCACTACCGGAATGAGGTTGAATTTGACGGCCGGATCCGGGCCGGAGTTCCACAAAGTCGGACACTTTGAGTGGTTGGTCTTCATGTAATGGGACAGGTGACACTCTCTCTGTGACCTACTTTTGAACACCCCCGTCAAGAACCGTGTCCGAGACAGCGAGTCCTGTCAATTAGCTTACCAAAAGTCAGAGTACCAGGGGATCGGACACCCGACTCTGACAAAGTCCCAGTGAACTCTGCTCACAGGCCGCCGACGGCGGATCCCCGCGGGGGGGAGGCAGAGCGAGGGCACCGCCCCCCCGGGTTGCGTGACAAGCCTCTTCAGGTCGCGTGGCAAGCCGCAGTTTTCAGGCGGGCGCCTCCCGCCGAGCCGATCGGCACTTAGACGCTTTGGGGGAAAAAAAGGTCAAACGCACAAAAAAAAAACCCCATAAAACACGGACCATAAGAGATCCCCCGGGCGGCCGGGGAGAGATGATTGGCAGGAGCTGACAGGCGCGCAGAAGGGAAATCCCCCGAGCGGCCGCTGGCAGGCACGGCGACCCGGCGCCGGTGCCGCCATCCCGGGCGAGGCGACGGGCGCCCCCCGCTGAGCCGATCGGCTCTTAGACACTTTGGGGAAAAAAAAGACAAACTTTGAAATAAAACCCCACGAAACACGGACCTTAACGAGATCCCCCGGGCGGCCGGGGAGAGATGATTGGCAGGAGCTGCCAGGCGCGCAGAAGGGAAATCCCCCTTGGCGGCCGGGGAGAGATGATTGGCAGGAGCTGACAGGCGCGCAGAAGGGAAATCCCCCGGGCGGCCGGGGAGAGATGATTGGCAGCCGGCGGAGGCAGCCGCCAGGCGGACCAGAAGGAGAACTGCGGCCGCTGGGAGCGGAAGGGAAATCCCCCGGGCGTCCGGGGAGACTAGCGGCCGCTGGCAGGCGCGGCGACCCGGCGCCGGTGCCGCCATCCCGGGCGAGGCGACGGGCGCCTCCCCGCCGGCGCGGTTGGCACTTCCGTCGACACTTTGCCAAATTTTCAACTTTCAAAATTCCTCCGGCGGCCGTTTTTCACACCGGGGAGCGGCGTCCTCACGCCGGCGGCGGCGCACCTCGGCCGGCAAAAAGGGGTACCACCTCGAGTCGGTGTCGGGGGTCCCGCCGTGGAACCGGGCGTCGGACGGCCCCGGAGGAGGCCTCGGAGCGGAAAAGGCACTACCGGAATGAGGTTGAATTTGACGGCCGGATCCGGGCCGGAGTTCCACAAAGTCGGACACTTTGAGTAGTTGGTCTTCATGTAATGGGACAGGTGACACTCTCTCTGTGACATACTTTTGAACACCCCCGTCAAGAACCGTGTCCGAGACAGCGGGTCGTGTCAATTAGCTTACCAAAAGTCGGAGTACCAGGGCCTCGGACATCCGTCTCCGACAAAGTCCCTGCGACCTCAGCTCTCACGCCGCCGATAGTGGATCTCCGCTGGGGGCGAAAAGAGCGAGGACGCGCCGGTTGCGAGACAAGCCCCCTCCGCGTCGCGTGGCAAGCCTCGGACGAGTCACCCGTCACCCGCGGGTCACCCACCGATCGATCTGACGGCCGCCGACCCGGCGGGAAGGGACCCTCGCTCGGCCGGACCTAGGGGGTCCGCGCCGGCTAAGGCGCGGGGTCTTTCCTTCCCTTCAGCTCCGGAGCGGCGTAGCGGAAAAGCTTAAGGCCGGCGCGGCGCCACCCGCCCAGGGCGGGCGCCCGCGGCAGACCCAGGACATCGGCGAGAGAGAGTTTGCCTTCGCCCCGTCCGACCCCCGAGGTGTCAGAAAACCGGGCGTCCCCTACGAACGAAAGGGTTCCTCGCCGAATCCGGGCCGGGCTCCGCGCCCGAGCCCCGGCTCTTCGGGAGGCCCGACGCCCGAGAGCACAGGTTGACCTCCGCACCTCCGTAAGACCCGAACCGGCGCCCGCCGGAACGGAAGATCACCCCCGCCACCCGGCCTGACCGCCTTGGCGATGACGGGAAAGAGAGGAGCGGCAGCAGCAGCGTGACAAGCCCCCGTGACACCGGCAGAGACGGCTCACCCGCCTCTTCCCACGCACTGCACCAGGCGACGCGCGCGGCCACGGGGGTTTCCCCGGTCGACCGGCCGCCGGGGGTCCGCAGCGACCACCGGGGCCAACCCTGACCGGCGGTCCCACGCCGGCCGCCCGCCTCCTGGGGCGCACCGGCGCCAAAAGCAGAGCCGAGCGAGGACGAGTCTAAAGGGTATCGGAGAGAGAGCGACAAGCGCGTAGGAAGGAAGGCCCGAACCCGGGTCCGGCTAAGGTCGTGAGAGAGATCCCGGATGCGGCTGAGTCCGCCCACGGCTCTCCCCTCGCCTACCGGGTCGATGCCCCACTTCGCCTACGTCACCGCCTTAACCTCTCCGCCCCTCCCCCGCGAAGCCTGCGCAGCAACGGTCCGCCCGGTCCCGCGGCGCTCAGCGCAAATCTTAATAGATTCCCCGATGGATCTTCGGTGCGGTCCATAGGCCGGATAATCGGGCGCGGAGTTCTTACTCCAAGCACCGTGACCCCGGGGGGACGCGGTTCGACCACGACTGCGCACTGAGGCGGGCGAAGAGCTGCCCGGCGGACAAGGTCGCACGGCCTCCCTCTCCTCTCCAGCAGGGCCCGGTCTACCGGGCGCGCGGTGGTGAGTTAATCGAAGCAGCAGCAACGGAAAGCTAGCTCGCGCGACGGGCCGAGTCCCTCGCGCCAAGAGAAGAGCCCACCCGTCGCTAACCTCCAGCTCGAGGGCGGCGTGCGGCTCGACGGACCCCCCCTGAAAAGCCTGGGGGGAGAGAAAGGAGGGGGGGGTAAAAGCCTCCACCCGACCTACCGTCACCCCCTCCCCTCCCCCCGGCCGAGTAAAAGGGGTCTACCTGGTTGATCCTGCCAGTAGCATATGCTTGTCTCAAAGATTAAGCCATGCACGTCTAAGTACACACGGACTGTACAGTGAAACTGCGAATGGCTCATTAAATCA